>NC_091827.1:80511970-80761970 GCF_038994185.2 Dermacentor albipictus | reverse complement strand
ACTGCATGTTTTCCCTGAAATACATCTGTGCGGGCCGCGCACCTTTATCAACATGGTATCCTAACATTCTTGCGAGTCAAATACAGTGGAAGCCTAAGAGCATAATTAAATAAAAAGGTACCCCATCATTATTATCTATGCTTAAGTAACTTATGCCATACGGGTCTAGTGGAAATTCCTTCTTTGGTGTCCTCTGCAATACATCCCAGAAAAACACGCCTTTTTAAACAGTTTAAACGTTTTTTAAACAGCTCTTTTAAACAGTTCAAAAAACATGATCTATTGTCTCTGGTTGCTTGCAAATTAAGCAGTCAGTTCCCCACGGTAAAAGTGCTGCCTTTCTCTCCAAAAACGTCCTAACTGGTAATGTTAAGAAAAAGAAGGTTCTTGTTCCTGGCGGGACCTGTATTTTCTTTACTCTGTTTAAAACATCGCTGCTTGGGCCTCCACCGTACAACGACCTGTAGAATGACACTGGGAAAAGAACTTCGCACAAAGCACAATACAGTTTCTTTTTGTTCACACGGTGCAGGTAATCATTCGAAAAGCGCACTGAAAGAAATCTGACACTCGATACGACTTCTTTGTAAAAACCTCGAATCCCTCCCGAAAACTCTTAGGTTGGAACCACATACTTAGGCAGCCGTCTACTCAGCCTCATTTGGCATACCGTGCGCAAGAAAGAGTCGCTTGCGTCCCTAAAGAACAAAAACCGGTTCGCCAGCTGCCGTACACTTGCAACGTTTCCGCAACTGATACCCTCGGGTTCTTCTAGATACCACGTGAACTTGCACGAATGTGTTTCAAAAATTGCTTTTGAGAACAGTTACGCCATGGGTAGGAAGTCGAGATAGGCATCAATCGAAAGCTAAGTCTTCTGACTACATACGCTGCAGCGAGTTTTACGATAGACGCCGTAGTATTATGACAGCTACCGTTCTTGTCTCGAAAATCGAGTCCAAATTTTCGTTGTTTCCATAGGCTTCCATTGCTGAATCTTTAAGCACTCTGAGACCATATTCTTGCTTGCCAGAGTGATCACTACAATTGGCTCGTGCGGAGTGTCTTCGAGTACATGGCTGTCACCTGCCTTTTTCAGTAATCGACCTGCAGCTTTTGTTATTCGTGAAAAACCCGCTTGTTCTATTGAAAACGAGCTAGCTTCGTGCCGGGGCCGCTTGGGGCGCTAGTTGGTACGTGTCCAGAAAAGCTGGATATGGAGGAACTCTACGGTGCTCTGTATTTGTCTTTGTCGCCGTGCATCTGAAATAGAGTTCTTAGCTCGTTTATCTGTTTCTTTGCCGCAGTAGTTGTGAGTGCCTGAAATAAAAATCATAAAAAAGATCAGGGGAGTACATGGGGAGGTAGAGCGCTGGCTTAGCATGCGAGAGGTACAGGTATTGATAACGAGCACCTCCACTGGAGCACTGTTATTTTTTTGCAGCATGGGAAAAGGGATTATTGGCGAGTTTAATGCCCCCAATCTCAATAGCGGTTTCTGAGGGACAGTGGAAAGTTCCGAAATAATTTTGACTAGGTGGGGTTCTTGCAGTCGATTTCGACTCTCACGAAATGGCGTCGGTTAGAGTGCCTTAATGAACTCTACCTTAATTAACTCTGCCTTAATTAGATTTGCCTTATTGAATACCGAAAGTCGTGGTTTGGACTCCCACCAAAGATTGTGGGTGCGAGTGATTTAAGTAACTCGACTTTATTTACATGCACTTTATTCAACACCAAACGTCATAGGTTCAAGTTGCAGAAAAGGGTTAAAGGTTTGTAGTCTTTTTGAGCATGGCGTAGTCACGTCAATACCGGATTATCCGCCTCATGAGCCACGTAATGATCTAACCTTAAAAAATCCAGTTAAACCTATCCTGCGATGACGGTCGATGGTAATGCGTTTATATCGAATTTCTTTGCGACAAAACGCACTGCCATCGTCGGAAGAATTTATGAATGAGGCGCATGCTCTGGACTACTCTATCGCGTTTCGCTGAGAGCACTTGGTGGCATCTAGCACAAAGGCTGCAACCGCCAAACTGCCGCGTGACCCCCAAAGTGCACAAAACAAACAAAGTAAAAAAATGTGCACACATGCATACATACCACCTGTAAAGTATATGAAGAAGCCTAAGTATGCTACCGGAATTAAAACAAAAGGGTGTTGTTAATTTGCCGAACCACCACAACCGACCGCGCTTGGAACGCTTGCGTACAAACTTGTCCCCTGTATCGCTGGCGGGGCTTAGGAGAACCAGCGGGCCAAATGATTTTCTTGTTGCGTGTTTTTTTTCTCAACAGAGACGTTTGTCGTTTTTGTGGCACCAAACCCTTGACAACTTTTCCCACCCCAAGTCTCTCCTGCCCATATTAATGCCACGCACGTCGTTCTGCCGAGATTCGACTCCGCAGGCAGAATCAAAGTGACACCGTTTTCGAACAGCCTCCTCTATTATCAAGTACCTTCAGGGCTAGTTCCCCGTGTGGCTAAATGCGCGCCCCACGCAGAGACGCCAAGTACAGCTGCACGTAATCACGGTTTCACCGGTAGTGGGTTCGCAAATACACCGCAAGGTGTTTGAACCCACCACCTCCCATATTCGAAGGAAGAAGCGTTCATCGCATCTTGTCACGAAGCTGGTTATCACATCACAGTCCGTGCAGGTATCATCGATGTCTTCAGTCGGTGTCGCTATTGCGTCGTATATTGCGACAACGCGAATGCAGTAGTAGAAATGATCTGTGAGCTTTGCAGGACAACCTGTACAGTTGCGCCTGTACAGTATTTCCGCCAACTTATGTTAATGAGCATGTGCTACAACTTACGAGCCGCCGTTTATTGAACCTCGTTCATACCAACTTGGATTACTGGGCACGTGAAACTATGCAGCTGCCACACTTCCATGAGCCTCTTGAATGTGACCTTGGGTCGACGGTTATGTGCAACTGTGTGTGTACCGCGCTGCTAATTTGAGCATTGAATCCTAGCGCACATGCCCAGCCGCAGAGCCTACGTTTATTTTATGTTTTACTCCCTTTGTTTTCAGCAGAAACTTTAGTGCTCCCCCGTCGCGTCACAAAGTCGAGGACCTCAACGCACTTCAAATTCAGCGCTCGTATTTGCTGCCCGGAATCCATGCCGAGCCATCGTCTGTTTTCGCGAATTTAAAATCGGACAGCGAGAGTCCATGTGCCTGGTTGCAGGTTCTTGCTTCAACCGTTCGCAAAGGTGAAAGCAAGTTCAACAATCTGATGATAACCATTCACAAACGTCATCCATGAAGCCACTATCAGGTTTCGTTTCAAGTCTGTAGTCACCAATTCAAGTGAACCTAAATGTAAAGGCGCTAGGACGTAACTGGTGTGTGGGCATCCCCTGCGTGAACAGCACAAGCGCCAAATAAAAGGTTCATAGCATATAAAGAGCTGCGATAAGCGGCTCTAGCACGGCGAGCACTTTTAGCGGCCGGATTTTCGAGACCACTGAGAATCACGCGCATTGAGTCTACCAGGTGCTTCAGCATTTTTTGTACACTCTCCTTCTGATTGTGTTCATCTCCTTGCTTGCCTGTAGGGTCACCGGCTTGATTAGCCCTATAATTTAATTGGCCAAACATTAAGAAACTAAAAGTAGGTACCGTCAAACGGTACCTTAAAGGCTGCCGCGAATGTCAGTGGCGAAGGTCCGCGCGCATGAAGCCCGCCGGGTTATTGCAACCCATCGGACCGCCTCATAAGCCATTCAACCAAGTCGGCTTAGACATTCATGGGTCTTTTCCTTGGTCAACCGACAGCAACAAGTGGGTGATTGTCGCGACTGACTATTTAAGCCACTATGCCGAGACAGAGACGCTCCCGCAAGCCACGGCTTCTCAGGTAGCGCAGTTCTTCATGTACCAAATTGTCTTGCGTCATGGTGCCCCAACCACTGTAATCACAGATCGAGGGACGGCGTCCACAGCACAGCTCATGGACGAAAATTTTCAGCTCAGTAAGACTAGGCATCTAAAGACTACTGCTTACTATCCGCCGTCCAACGGACTTACGCAGCGCCTAAATAGGTTCATCGCGGGCGTGATCTCGATGTAGATCGACGTCCAGCACAAAACATGTGATCATATCTTGCCTTACGTGACCTTCGCGTATAATACCGCCGTACAAGAAACGACGCGCTTTAAGCCATTTCTTCTCCTTTACGGCCTCGAAGTTCAGACGATGCTGGACGCTATGCTACCGTGTCAAGACGACGAGCGCCTTACTACTGACGCCGAAGAATTTGCCTAGCACGCTTAGGAAGCTCGCCAGCTTACGCGGTTGCACATCGGTCAGCAGCAGCACGCAGATGCACGGCGTTATAACATCCACCACAGACAAGTATGCTACAACCCCGAAGAACAAGTATGGGTGTAGATTCCTGTTCGACGTCGTGGCCTTAGTGAAAAGTTGCTCAGCCGGCATTTAGGTGCATACAAAGTGTTGCGCCGAATTAGTGACGTGAACTACGAAGTCGTTCCGGACAGCGCAGCTCATACCCGAAGTAGACAACCTAGTCCTGACATCGTTCGCGTCGTCCGCATGAAACTATCTGTTACGCGTTCGCGATTAATCTTTCTTCATTTAATAATTTAAATATATATTTGCGCTCATCTACGCAGATAATTCGGTTACCTCTGTTTCTTTATACTCTGCACGTCACGCTTCACCTCTGTTGTACTTGTGTATTTCCTGTTCACACGTGCGCCAGCATCTGCCTTGACCACGTTTTTGTTTCCTTCACAACGTACAGCAGCTGTCTCGATTTAGCTATCGCTTCACGATGCCTTTCGTCTTCTGCTGCCTGGTGCACAGATGCTGAAACGTATGGCAGTGATCACCTACCTACTTATGTGCAACTGAGGTGGTTTACAAGATTTCCAAGTTCTCATACGCGACGCACTGACTGGGATGCCTTTCAGAACAAGCTAGAAGAATCCTGCAACTCTATAATTTCACCCAAAGAGATTGAAGAGCGAATTACAGCAGCAATGCACGCAACAACATGCATCATCCAAGCATCAAATTCAAGAACATCCGTCGACGTTATCTGTGAAGAGCTGCGGGCTGTTCGTCGTCGCGCCGAGAGGAAATACAGGCGAACTAAATTGATATCCGACTTGAGGACGTCACGCCGTGTGCAAAAGAAAATTCAAAGATACTTAGCCAAGCTCGACAGACAACGTTGGAGGTCCTTTTGCACCAGCCTGGACCCAAGAAAACCGTTGTCCACAATATGGCATGTTGTACGAGCACTACCATCTTCTCCACAACAGCTACGTCCCTTCCGAGCTTTGGCTATCATCCAGACGCGCAGTGAGAAGGAAATCGCGGAAGATTTCTGCATACACCTCTCTGGATCTACAACATCGGTAGCTTCAGTGCTCAGGTGTGCTCCTCCAACAATGGACGATCGTCTCGACCTCCCATTCACGCTGCAAGAGCTACGTGCAGCGATTTCCTCTTCAAGACACTCAAGTGCGCCTGGTCCTGATGCTATTACCTATTCTACCTTGCGCCATCTAGGCCCTCGAGCGACTGAAGAGCTCCTGGCTTTATATAATCTCTCTTGGTCCTCGGGAACTGTGCCTGCACATTGGAAGACAAGCAGAATTGTGGCATTATTGAAACCAGGCAAGACACCCATTAAAACTTCTACGGCACGACATTGGGACAACCCCGAACATCGACAAGAGCGCTTATATAGACTTGACGCTGGATTACAATTCCGGCTTCCACTTCGATTGCGGAGAAGCCAGGAAACACTCATTCATCGATTACGGCTGGGTGTTGCATACACCCACCGATACCTTCACAAGATTGGACAAGCACAGGACCCTGAATGTAGCGTCTGTCACACTTTCGAGACAATAGCCCACGTACTTTGCGTGTGCCCTCAATATGCGACCGAACGAAGAAAACTCAAATCTACTGTTGACAGCTTGGACTCCCGCCCCTTTTCAGAAGAAAAGCTTTTGGGCGCGTGGAGGAGTGTTGACTGTGCCCAACGTGCCATAAAAGCACTTTTGAACTTCTTAAGCGAGACTGGTTTAGACGATCGCCTCTAGAAGCTGTGAGACGTGTAGTCAGTGCGAAATGTGTTTGCGCAAAAACTTTTTGTGGCAAGATTACTTTTTGTAAGGACAAGATTACTCTTATTGTAGTGCGTCTCCAGTGCGCATCCGCATATTGGACAACGTGTATATAGTATCTCATTGTACCATATCATAATCATCCGCCACCTACCTTTCCCTGTATTTCCCACTTCCCCATTCCCCAGTGAGGAGTAGCAGGCTAGAGACACGCTCTCCAGGCCGACCTCTCCTCCTTTCTCTTCATTAAAATCGACTCCTCCTCCTCCTTCACACCGTTTCTTAACCATCGAGTCAATTCTCTTCTCGAGGAAGGGGGGAAATGCCACCTGTAGTAGTGGGGACAGTGCAAAGGAAGAGACAGGAAGGCCAAGAAGGAAAAAGAGCGCGTGCTACCTCCACCCGCTCGATAGCAATATTTTCTGTTATTTCATGTATTTACGTTAACTTATTTTATCAAAATTCTTCACAATATTTTCATCACACGTCTAAATTACAGTTCTAGTCTCACGCTCCACAATTTAAATCTAGTTTGGCTTTACTTCTAAGCATACGAAAAACCTCCTGCTTCTTGGCCAATCCCCCATGGTGGGTATGCACCACTGTCTGGGACACAAGACAAGACAAGCTTGGTCCCGTCGCCGTTGTTTTTCAGAAGCCAGCCATCCCTATTAAACGTTGTCAGTCCTTTTTTGAGGCACGTGAAAATATAATAGTTCATTAACGTGCGCATTTCTGTACATACCATTGCATATATTAGGCTTGTATCAACATGCTAAAATCACCGCATGGTGATTGCAGTATTCATAAGATAAAAAGAAAAAGCGATGAATATACCTCGCCAATTCCACGCGTTCTCATTCGTACCATCTGATAGGTTTATGATCATTGGAATATATAGCCTCCGGAAAACAAACATGGATCGAAATACCGAGCCCATAATTTCATCAGCAACTCATTCTATTCAAACAATCGTCCAAATGAAACATCTACACAAATAAATCGAATTTCGTCAAGATGGGTATTCTGTATAGGTAAGGTGCTTATTATTAACCTCATGTTAGTGCTGTGTGTGAAGATTTACCGCGACCTGAGAGGCGCATTTTAAGAATGAGGAGGAATTCTGTGGTGCTCTGTGTATTTGTCGTTGTCACCGTGCATCTAGAATAGAGTTATTAGCTCATTTATCTGTTTGTTTCCCGCAGGAGTCATGAATGCTTGAAATAAAAATAAGGAAAAAAATCAGGGGTGTACATCAGGAGGTAGAGCGCTGGCTTAGCATGCGAGAGGTACAGGCATTGATACCAAGCACCTCCACTGGAGCACTTTTTTTGCAGCATGGGAAAGAAGTATTAATGTGGAGTCTAATGCCCCCAATCTCGATAGCTGGTTCTGAGGGACAGTGGACAGTTCCGGAATAATTTGGCCAGCTGGGGTTCTTGCAGCCGACTTCGACTACCACAAAATGGCGTCGGTTAGAGTGCCCTAATTAACTCTACCCTAATTACTTGTGTCTTAATGAAATTCGCCTTATTGAATACCGAAGTTCGTGGGTTCGACTCCCACCAAAGATCGTGGGTGAGAGCGATTTAATTATCTCTACTTTAAATAAATGCGCTTTAATTAGGACCAACCATCGTAACTTCGAGTTCCAGAAAGACTACTCCAGAAAGAGTTCCAGAAAGAAAAGTTCGTAGCCTTCTTGGAGCATGACGTAATCACGCCAACACCTAATTATTCGCCTCATAATCCACGTAATGATCTCGCATTAAAAATGCGGTACAACCCATCCTGCGATCACGGTCGATGGTAATCAGTGGCGAAAGGCGTATGCGTCACGACCAGGGAGAAAAAAAAGGCACCTGGACGATCAAAGCGGCGGGAAGCATGCTCGCAGGTCCCGCACCGACAGCAGTGCAAAGTCGTGACGTAGCGTTTTCTCGGTGGTTTATAAATCTTTCTTAATGTGAATGTCGCGAGGTGCTGCGTCTAGCTGTTGGCTGTGCGGACGTGCTCCAAATTTGATATTAAATACTTTCTAAGCAGTATTCGCCGTAAATATTTTGCAGACAATGTGTGTGTGCCCACATAAATTGATCTCGCAGGTTAACTCGACTTCGCAATTTTGTGGCAGTACTCCTTTAAAATCGCGGAGATGGGTGACTGCTCGGCACGGATTGCGGGCAGAAAACACGAGTGCTGAATTCGAAGTGCGTTGAGTTCCTCGACTTTATGACGCGTCGGTAGAGCACGAAAGTTTTTGCTGAAAACAAAGAAAACTTAAACATAGGCTTTTTCGATGCGCGATGTGGGACAGGACTCAATGCCCGGCACACACACAACAGCCCGGCACACACAGTTGCACATACCCATCGACCCAAAGTGACATCCAAGAGGCTCATGGAAGTGTGACAGATGCCTAATTTCACGTACCCAATAATCCAAGTTGGTATGAACGAGGTTCATTGAACAGCGGCGTGCAAGTTATACACGACAAGTAACATGAGTTGGCGGGAAAATGGCACATATGCAATGTCAGACACCCGTGATCCAAGTTGGCCTGACGATTGCCTTTAAAACCGGTTCCCTGATATCACACAGCTGACGGATGCTGTGGACCACTAGACCATGGACTACCCAGTGAACCAAGTTGGCTGGAAAACGGTTGACACACGGACAGAAAAACAGCAGCCATACACATAGATAGGACGTGGAAAGTGCTTGAAGTTCCCTAAGGATGCTAATCATAATAAAAATGATAATCGCATTGAAACAGCAACACGTTGTGTCCGGCCCTCCCACGTCTCGGATCACTTACAGGCGCAAGTGTACAGGTTGTCCTGCAAAGGTCACCGATTATTTCTACTGCCGCATTCACGTTGTCGCCATCGACGGCGTGATGACGCCACCGAGAGGCACATATACCTGCACGGGCTGGGATGTGATAACCAGCTTCGTGAGAAGATGCGATGGACGCTTCTTCTTTCGAATATGGGAGGTGGCGGGTTCAAACAATTTACGGTGTATATTGCGAACACACTACCCGGTGAAACCATGATTACGTGCAGCTGTACTTGGCGTCTCTCCGTGGAGCGCGCGATTAGCCGCATGGCGAACTAGCCCTGGATGTAGTTGATAATAGCGGAGTCTGTTCGACACGGTGTCACTTTGATTCCGGCTGTGGAGTCGAATCTCAGCAGAACAACATGCGTGGCATTAATATGGGGAGGAGAGACTTGGGGTGGGAAACGGTGTTAAGGGTTTGGTGCCACAAAAACGACAAATGTCTCTGCTGAGAAAAAGCACGCAACAACAAAACAATTTAGTCCGCTGGTTCTCCCAAGCCCCGCCAGCGACACACAGACCAAGTTTCTACGCAAAGGTTCCAAACGCAGCCTGTTATGATGGTTCATCAAATAACGAACGGCGTCCTTTTGTTTTATTGCGGTCACGGTTTTATTGAGGCCACGCACCGGTTTGGCAGGGGCAGCTTTTGTGTCAGATGCCAACAAGTGTTATAGGGAAACGCGACAGAGTAGTCCCACTGCAGTATGCGCCTGATACATAACTCGTTCCGACGATGGCAATGCGTTTTGTCGCTAAAGTATCTCAATGCTAACCCATTACCATCGACCGTCATCCCAGGATGGGTTGCACCGCGTCTGTTAATGCGAGGTCATTACGTGGATCATGAGGCGGATAATCTGGCGTTGGCATGACTACGCCACGCTCCACGAAGACTACGAACCTTTGACCTTTTGGTGGAACTAGAACCTACGACGGTTGGTGTAATTAAAGCACAGTTAAAGTCGAGTAGGCTCTTGTGTCGAAGTGGGCCGCCGCTCTGCGCAGCTCCAACCTCAAGACGCAAGAGTGGGTAGTGCAGCAGGACCGAGAGGCGGCGACGAGGCAAGCCCTCGAAGTCCGCTCATGGAAGAACTGAGCGCGGGTCGTTATACTTTGCAGGATTTAAAATAAAGTTGTTTCCATCCATCCATTAATTAAAGCACTCACACCCACAATCTTTGGTGGAAGTCCAACCCATTACTTTCAGTGTTCAATAAGGCGAAGTGAATGAAGGCACAGTTAATTGAGGTAGAGTTATTAATGGCACTCTAGCCCATGCCCTTTGGTGGGAGTTTGGGGGCATTAAATTCCACAATTTAGTTATCCTTTTTGGACATGCTGCAAAAAAGGAAAAAGAAATATTACAGTGCAAGTGATTTGTATCGATACCAGTAACTCTCGCGTGCTAAGCGAGCGCTCTACCTCCTGAGCTGCACCCCTGATTTTTTTTCATTATTTTTATTTCAGGTACTCACGACAAACGCGAGTGCTGAATTCTAAATGCGTTGAGTTCCTCGACTTTATGACGCGACGGGCTAGCATTAAAGTCTGTGCTGAAAACAGAGAATAAAACAAAATAAACGTAGGCTCTGTGTGTGGCTAATGTGCGATAGGGCTCATTGCCCAAATTACCAGTGAGGTACACACACAGTTTATTTATTTATTTATTGAACATACCTTAGAGGCCCCTTTACAGGGCATTGAGTAAGGGGGGTAATAAAGAAAGTACAAAGTAACTTGTCGGTGTACAACGTACGGCTCAAATTTGCAGTTTAACATAAAGGAGAGGAATCGATGATAATGTGGTATGGCGGCAAGTACAAGGTCGGGCGGGAGAAAGGATAACACGAAGAGAGAAAAAAAAATATTGGCTGGCATTATACATATGGAAAAACTGGATACAAGAACTATAAAGTATACCGATTACAATGACAACAGTTACAAGAAAAGAGTTTGCTGGCATTGGTCGACCTAAAGTGACATCGAAGAGGCTCATGGAAGTGTCCCAGGTGCCTTCTTTCATGTGCCCAGTAATCCAAGTTAATATGAAAGAAGTTCATTGAACGGCGGCCTCTAAGTTGTAGCGCACGCCCAGCAGCAGAAGTTGGCAGTAAAGCGGAACGTATGCAATTTCAGGTACTTCTGATCAAAGGTGGCGCGACGATTGCTTTCGAATCCTGTCGATAATATCACACAGCAGCGGGATGTGGTGAACCACTAGACCCTAGACTACCTAATGATCCAAGTTGGCGCGAAAACGTCACATATGCAATGCCAGATACCTGTTATCCAAGTTGTCCCGACGATTGCTTTTGAATCCGGTTCCCTCATATCAAACAGCAGCGGGATGCTGTGGACCACTAGGCCATAGGCTACCCAGTGATCCATCTCGGTGGGAAGATGACAAATTTTGAATGGCAGATACCTGTGATCCAAGTTGGCCCGACGATTGCTTTTGAATCCGGTTCCCTCATATCAAACAGCAGCGGGATGCTGTGGACCACTAGGCCATAGGATGCCCAGTGATCCATCTCGGTGGGAAGATGACACATTTTGAATGGCAGATACCTGTGATCCAAATTGGCGCGACGAATGCTTTCGAATCCAGTTCCCTCATATCAGTGGGATGCTGGGAACCACTAGACCATAGATGACGCAATGATCCAAACTTGTAAACATATCGCTGTACGCCCCATGCGAGTACTGATGTTGCACTCACTGTTCTTCATGGACGCCAACCTCGAACCAGAATTGACCTTGTGGGATTTCCTGACAAGTGTTTCAGCATGGACCCTTCAAAGGCACTACTGCAGTTGCGAGAGTAGATCAATGACAAGGAAATGAAGTCGAAGAGCTGCGCCTATGAAAAACGCAGTGCCAAGGAAGCCAACTTCATTGTTGGCGATTACTTGCGGGTTAAATTACCTGCAGCTCATGGGAAGCTATCTCCGCAGTTTTCTGCGTCCAAGAAAATTATTGAATAGCGCGGACCTACCTCCTACCTCTTGGATGATGGGTGTGTGTGCAATGCTTTCAAACTAGCGGGCGTTCACTGTGAAGCAATCAGCAAAATTAAATTCGATACTTCAGCAGTCATGAACTGGTCACCGGCATCCGATTATTCAGCTATTGCGGAATTAACTCACCCGTGACAACGTGACACATAAAGCGCAGATAACTATTAAAATGCACCTCTGAACCCTGAGCCACCTGCTGCAGGGCGCACGCGATGAGCGTCATTTAATTTGCCAGGATGCGATGTGCGCCTGAGAAGAAGCGTCCGTAACGAAAGGACACCGAAGAAGCTGCAGGACTATGTTAGGCAGTATTGGACAACCGTTTTATTTCCCAAGAGGGGATATGCTATACAAGGCGTCGCTGCCTACTGCAGCACCATTAGAAGACGCGTGCTTGGAGCCGCCTGGAAAGAAGAAAAAGAGCATGGAATAAATTAACGGAGAGGGACTGAGTAATCGCTCCATTGATATCGTACTGAGTACTATGCACGATATGACAAGAACCACACTTAAATAAAACGAGGTTTCGGTCTCTCCCGACAAATCTCAGTCGCCACCAGTCCTCACCAGTCCGTCGTGACACTACGGAGTACTATCCAACACCACGACGTGCTCCTGCCGACCCGACTACGCCGTTCGCCATTCCCGCGCCGTCGTCGGTGCGCCTTGCCCGCCACAGCTGGGTAACTAGCTGGCTCGACCGATGGAGGCGCGGTCACGGGACGGTCAGAGTCACCGATTCCTCCG
Source organism: Dermacentor albipictus (assembly GCF_038994185.2). Lineage (NCBI taxonomy): Eukaryota > Metazoa > Arthropoda > Arachnida > Ixodida > Ixodidae > Dermacentor > Dermacentor albipictus. The sequence continues at coordinate 80,749,231 of NC_091827.1, read as the reverse complement.
TCTGTTGTTATACTTAACAACACTGTGTGCATGTGTGTGCGCGCGTGTGTGCGTGTGTGTCGACAGTGTAAATACTACTGCTCTTGCAGGTTCATTAAAGATTTCGCCCAGCTTGCTTGTCCACTGACTGACCTGCTACGCAAGGCCACTCCCTACATATGGTCCGCTCAGTGCGAGATTGCTGTCCAGCAGCTGAAGTTTTTGCTCACCTCTGGGCCGGCCACTTCTCCCCCATTTCGATGCCGAGGCGCTTACCGAACTGCATACTGATGCAAGGGATGTGGGTGTTGCTGCTGTGCTCGTCCAGTTTCATGAAGAACGCCAACAGGTAGTTGCGTACGCAAGTCGTACTTTGACGAAAGCAGAGAGCAATTATACAGTCATGGAACTGTAATGCCTTGCTGTTCTTTTCGCCATCCACAAGTTCAGATCTTAATTGTATAGCCACCATTTCAAGATTGTCACCGACCAACATTATCTCTGGTGGCTCGTTGGACTGCGTGACCTAGTTGGGCGGTTGGCTAGACAGTTCCGCACAGTTCCGGAATAACTTTGACCAGCTGGAGTAATTGCACTCGACCTCGACTCCCACCAAAGGGCATGGGTTATTAGAGTGCCTTAATTCACTATGCCTTAATCAACTGTTCTAATTAAGCTCGCCTTATTGAACACCAAAGTTCGTGGCTTCAAGCCTTACCAAATATCGTGGATGCCTGTGCTTTAAAAAAACTCGGATTTATTTACCGCTCCTTAATTAACACCAAAGATCGTGGGTTCGACTTCCACAGAAAGTCAGGATCGCAGCCTTTTTGCAGCATGGCGCAGTCACGCCAACGCCGGATTATCCACCTCATAAGCCACTTCAAACGGTGTACGGTAGCGCGATTAAAAGACGGGACTAAAGAAGACACACGCGCAACTGTACACCCCTTGACGATGCATTACCAACAAGCCCGCATAGCAGCCCTGATGAGCTACATAATCATTTAGCATTAAAATATACGGCGGAACCCATCGTGCGATGACAGTCAATGGTAATGCGTTAATACTGAGATACTTTAAGGATAAAACGAGTTATGAATGAGGCGCGTACTGCAGCGGGATTACTCTATCGCGTTTTCCTATAATAGTTGTTGGCGTCTAGCACAAAGGCTGCCGCCGCCAAACCGGTGCGTCAACTCCGAAGTGCACACACACACACAAGAAAAACAAGCGTGTACACATGCATACATACCACCCGTAAAGTACATGAAGCACCTAAGAATACTACAGGGGGAAGTAAAACAAAAGGGTGTAGTTCTTCATTTGCTGAACTGCAACAGGCCGGGTTTTGAACGTTTGCGTACAAACTTGGCCTGTGCGTCGCTGGCGGGGCTTGGGAGAACCAGCGAGCCAAATTATTTTGGTTGCGTATTTTTTTCTCAACAGAGACGTTAGCGATTTGCGCGGCACCAAGCCCTTAACACCTTTTCCCACCCCAAGTCTCTCCTGCCCATATAATGCCACGAACGTTGTTATGCCGAGATTCGACTCCGCAGCCGGAATCACACCGTGTCGAACAGCCTCCACTATTATGAACTACCTCCAGGGCTAGTTCGCCGTGCGGCTAATTACGCGCTCCACATAGAGACGCCAAGTACAGCTGCACGTAATCACGGTTTCACCAGTAGTGGGTTTACAATATACACCGCAAGGTGTTTGAAGCCGCCACCTCCCATATTCGAAGGAAGAAGCATTCACCGCATCTTGCCACGAAGCTTGTTATCACATCACAGTCCGTGGAGGTATACGTGCCTGTCGGTTGCGTCATTGCGTCGTAGATTGTGACAACACGAATGCACTAGTAGAAGTGACTGGTGACCTTTGTAGGGCAACCTGTATAGTTTCGCTTGCTGTGATTAGAGACGTGGGAGGGCCGGACACAACGTGTTCCTGTTTCAATGCGGTTTTAAGTTTACTGTGATTAGAATTTTTAGGGCACTTCAAGCACTTTCCGCCTGCTGCCTGTATGTATGGCTGCCTGCTTTCCTGTCTGCGTCTATACCGTTTTCCCACCAACTTGGATCACTGGGTAGTTCATAGTCTAGTGGTTCACAGTATCCCTCAGCTGTGTGATATCAGGGAACCAGATTTGAAGGCAATCTTCGGGCCAACTTGGATCACGGGAATCTGATATGGGATATGTGGCATATTTCCGCCAACTCATATTACTGAGCGCATGCTAAAATGTACATGCCGCCATTTAATGAACCTCGTTCACCCCAACGTGGATTACTAGGCACGTGAAACTAGGCATCTGCCAGACTTCTGTGAGCCTCTTGGTTGTGACTTTGGCTTGACTGGTATGTGCAACTGTCTGTGTGCTGCACTGTTAATTTGGACACTGAGTCCTATCGGACATTACCCATCCGCAGAGCGTTAGTTTAAGTTTTATCCTCTTGTTTTCAGAAGCAAATTTCGTGCTTCTCGGTGGCGTCATAAAGTCGAGCTACTTAATGTACTTCAAGTTTAGCGCGCGTGTTTGCTGCCGGAAAGCACGCCGAGCAGTCGTCTGTTTCCGTGATTTTAATATTGGACAGCGAGAGTGCGTGTGCATGGGTGCAGCTTCTGTTTTCAGCCGTTCGAACTCATTTAAGCGCTGAACAGCTGCATGCATTTTGTGCCAGACATTGTTAAGAAACCAAAAGTAAGAATCCATGGTTTTTCATTGAGAAACTGAAATTACGGAGGTGGCTAAAGACACTTAGGAAGAGAAAAATCTTGCTTCATCGCCTCGTATTGTGAAAATATAATTTCAGATTTGTCAGAATTTAAGAAGCAAGTGGCCATGGACAAAATACGGGGAATCACTACCTAGTTTTATTACAGTATCACTTTCAAAATTAACGGGGAACAGGTAGCTGAATTTGAAATAATATCCAGCTCATTTGCCGACCACTTCAAGTCTGTTTTTCTAAATATGATGGTGCCCTCCATTTTTTTGGTCTCCGTGCTACGCATGCCAGGCCTCATAATTTCAGAACAAGGTATTTTCAATATGCTGTTAAAACTGAATATAAAGAAGTCATCATGGCCAGACAATAGCCCGAATTCGTTTCTTAAAAAAATATGTTGAATGGGTGTCTAGGTATTTGCCCGTTTTATTTAATAAATCATTATGTGACGGTGAACTATCGAATGACTGGGTTACAGCCAGAATGAAATAGTTACATAAAAGTTCAAGCAGAAACAACATTAACAACTACCACCCGAATTCCTTAACATCCACAATTTGCAAATTACTCGAACACATTATACATAATAAAATACTGTATTTTCTTGATAATCATAATTTTTTAACCAAATATCAACATGACTTAACAAAAGGATTCCCGACGTGTACCCGGCTGATTGAAAGAATCCACAATTTTGCGATGTCAATTAACAAGCCACACAAACTGACACTATGTTCATGGAGTATTCGAAAGGATCTGACAAAATTCATCACAAAGAAACTACTCTCTAAATTGCATGATGTTCTAAAAATAATCAGCTAACTGAATGGACTGCTGCATGCTTAACCCGCAGCAAACAGTTTGTTTCCATTTGTAACAGCGTATCTGCATCAGTAGAGGTGGATCCTGGAGTACCCCATGGTTTGGTGTTAGGGCCACTTTTGTTCCTCGTATATATCAATGATATTGTACGAGATATTCTAGTTAATATTAAACTTTTGCCGACGATCGTGTTTTGTACTCCGCAATTATTACCAAATCGGATCAATTATTGCTGAGCACTGCACTTCAGAAAATTGCCTCTTGGTGTCAAGAATTGAAGATGGTGGTTAACGTTGAAAAAATGGTTTTGACAAGCATAACACATACAAAGAAACATTTACACTCTGATTACAGCATTAATAAAACTTTCCTCTCTGAATTTAGTAACTGTAGATATCTAGGGCTTTGGATTTCGAACGATCCCAACTAGAATACTCATATTAATTCTGTCTCTGCAAATGCGAACCTAAACTCTTTTTCCTCAGGCGAGCACTTAAGCTTTCCTCCTCTTCTGTTCAGCCCTTGGCTTATAAATCAGCTGTGCTGCCCATTTTAGATTACGCTGCCATGATATGGGACTCTATTACAGTAACTAACACCACCGAACTAGAGCAGCTAGAAAGAAGAGACGTGCGTTTTTATTTATAATACATTTACCAGGACTTCATTTACTGAGCCTTTAAAGAGGGCTAATGTTTCTTCTCTGGCACAAAAAAATTGTTGTTCGCGGCTGAAATTCTTATATCTACTGATAAAGGGCCTCTAGGAGATTTGCATAACGGCAATCGTATTCATATCGTTCGGATACGCTACTCGGCAAAGACAGAATTTCACTATATCTCCCTTCTCCTCACGTAGCAACTCGTTCAGGTATTCATTCTTCCCGCGTACAATAGCGGACTGGAACCAGCTAAAAATAATGTCATCTCTGCGCCAACATTAACTGCCTTACTATTGTGTTGACAGTGACGTTATATTGTTCGTGCCATGCTTCCAGTGACAGTGTTTTACTTCTTTGGTGTAAACTTGGGTGTGCCCAAGCTGTATGTATTGTATTTACTCCTATAATAGTTGATTAACCTGCACGCTTTCTGTACATACTATTGATGGTATGTACAGCAATATATACCATTGTATATATTAAGCTTGTATCATCCTGCTAAAATCACAGCATGGTGATTGCAGTATTCTTAAAATGAAAATAAAAAGCGATGAATACACCACTCCAATTCCACGCATTCTCTGTCGTACCATTTGATAGGCTTATAGTCATTGGAATGCATAGCCTATGGAAAACAAATATGTTGGATCAAAATACCGAGTCCATAATTTCATCAGCAACTCCCTCTGTTCAAACGATCGTCGAAATCAAACGTCTAAACAAAAAAATCGAATTTGGTGCAGATTGGTATACTCTATTGGTAAGGGGCCTATCCTTAGCCCCATGTTAGTGCTGCTTGTGAAGATTTACCGCGACCTGAGCAGCGCATTTCAATACTGAAGGATTCAATCCTTCAAGTATTCGACCTTCAATCTGAAGGGGCGAGCACTTGAGGGTGCTGTACATGTGTTAGGGGTTGTGTAGCTGGCTCGTTGTGAGCAAATAAGAGGAAGACGATGACGAGGGGGAGACTGCAGGAAGGCGAGGGAATGTTGCGTGCTGGACGAGTGACTCAACAGAATTCTAAGGGATTTCAAAGAGGCTAGAGTTTTCTTCGACGACCATTACCGTTGTTTCTGCCAAAATTTCACAATTACCTCCTAACTATGATTTTTGCTGCATAAAATTTAAAGAAGCTCAAGGAATGTAGATGTTTTGAGGAGAGGATTTTGGAAAAAAAAGGGAATAACCGTGCTGAAGTCACAAGAATATGGCTTGTTTGCTTAGATTTAATTAATTAGCAAAAAGAATAAGGGGATCGCAGGCACTGTATTTTCTTATTTGTGATGAACCATACATAAAAGAGACAACTAACACTTGGTTGCTCATTTTGGTATCCGGTGTATCGCTGTGCTACTTGACTCTCTGCCAGGAGCCTCTAGTGAAATGGACAAGTATGACGACGACTGCCACGACGATAACAACAATTTGTCGTGAATCAAAGTGGTGGGTGGCGATTGTTCGCCTTAAATTATTTGTCTGCATGTTGAGTTGTGTCTACTACAATATGAGTGAATCTTATTTGCTAAGCTTCGGCTATATGCGCTGTACATTTCCCGAACCTGAGAGCTTTGGTTATGCAATATTCGCTTTTAATAATAGTACCACTATATGAAAAGGAGCAGCCATCGACCCTATTGGGTGACTCAATCTCACTTTTACATTATTTTGATTAAAACAGACTACAATGACAAATGGAAAAACGAAGACGACGAGAAAGAGAGCAGTAGTGACAGCAGTAACACTATATACCGGAATAACCAATTTGTTATTAATCAACGAGGCACTCTGCCCTGAGAATTAGCAAATATATATGTTTCATTTTTCACTTTCACTTCGGCTTAAGTTTGACTCTATTCATTGTCTGTTTCCAATAGCAGAGTTCATAAACCACGAGATGAGGCAAAATTAGTGCAGTAACATATTGTCCGCTACTGCTGCGCTAGCTCACCCAGCATCAAAATAAAGCTACTGCAAGGGATCCGCAATATTTTTCAGTGCACGAAGATCATGCGCAAACATTGAAACTCACAGGTGTGCCTCTTATCGCCGCATGCACCTCAAGTAAAAAATCAGGGTCACGTACGTGCGTATGCTCTCGTTCAATGGTTTGCTTTTTTTTAAAATAAAAAAGCCGAGGCAGTTTTCAGGCCGAAAAACTGTCAAGCCCTTGAATGCGACTAACAGCATGGAGACGAATCAAAACGCCTATACCTCCTTTCTGAAAACGCACTATATATTCGTGAATAATAAATTCATCTGTGGTATGCGAATTGTGCATGAGGTATAGAAAAAAAAAGAAATACGAGACCTCTTGCTTAGCATCGCTGCCAGTCCTGTGGGGTCTGTATCTTCCGCTGAATGCAGCCACGCGTGGATTCCCCAAATAAAGCTGGCGAGAACACGCCTGAGCGTAATAGATGCGCCGGCACGTTTTCAAGTGTCCATCACGAGGCGTGAATGTTCAGCGCCTCCAAACAGCGAATGTGTTTGGAGGCGCTGAACGGAATGGAAAGACACTTCCAAGTCATGACGACTTGGAAGTGTCTTCAGAAATTGAACTTTCTTCCCAGAATTCAGACGTACGCCGATGAGCCTTGTCGAGCTGTCGACGTAAAATTGTCGCGCACGCAGCCCAGTACTTCTCGCCCCATACACGTGAGACGTACAGCTGGGGTGGAACCAAAAAATCCCCTGCGCCAAATTGTGCGCTCAGGACATCGTTGGCTGCCGCACGCGATCGCTGGTTGGGAGGGCCGACTATATATACCGACGTCGGAGAGATATCGGACGAGTGTGCATTCCAGCCTTTTTGGTGCGTTCCGGTGCCGGGCGTTCTGGGTAAGCAGCATTGGAATGACCAACTATGGCTTAAATTGTGTCCGCGCCTAGGCTATGCTCATACTTTCAAAGTGGTATCAGTATTGCCGTAGCGCCACGGCACTGATACTTTTGTAAATCGCTTGCAGGCGTTAATTTTATTCTTCTGCCCTAGTTCATCTTTAATACTCCGAATGCTTGCGATATCAATTTTATCTGCTGCATGAATGTTTAGGTTGGGAGGTTGTTTGGGTATTGCAAGATTACACTAAAACATACTGCTTGCGAGTAGGCTCCTGCTTTCACCTAGTTCTGGTTTTCCTCATCATATGTATATATATATATATATATATATATATATATATATATATATATATATATATATATATATATATATATATATATATATACACAGTGAAAGCTCGTTAATTCGAACTTCAATAATTCGAATTTATGGATAATTCGAACTGTACGATTTGGTCCGGCCAAGCTCCGCAGAAGTCTATGTATAAAAAAGTCCGTTAATTCGAACGCGAGAAGGTTCCCTCACGGATAATTCGAACTACGCTCGCCTGGCACACGGCCAGAGAAACGCGCCTACTGCCTACACACAAGGCTGTATTGCCTCCGAAACGGGGAGAACGGCTAGAGAAGGCAAAATCGGAAAAAATCTAACCGACGCGGGGTCAGCCAGAAGGCAACGGCGGCTGCCGCCTCTCCGTTCTACGTAACCTCCGAGACTTCTTGCCCGTTGCGAATCTCGGAGGCTTCGCAAATCTTGTATAGCTGCTAATGTTGTGCGGAAATGGCACGGCAAGCGCCAAAACGCAGCGAATCAAGTACGTCGCAGCTGCGCTTGCAATCAAGAACGAACGAATCAGGGCCTTCGCCACCTTCATATGTTCGGCGTCTTTGTCTCGGCAGTCTTCATCGGTTGTGTACCTCTGTTTTCAGCATAGGAGGTATCAGCCGCCGCGTTAGCCTCGGCTAACGTTCGTTTCGGTGGACATCGGTGGTGTTGCACAGTCGGACCCAGAGCATCGACTTGAAGATGGCGTGTGCCCGCGGCACACGCCATCACTTTCTGACTCGCCAAATTTCTGACATTCCCTACTGCTTCCCAATCGCAGTGTACTGTTGCTCTCCTTCACTTTCGTTAGTTCGAACTTTCGTTAATTCGAACTGAAGCGGCTTCCCCTTGCGGTTCGAATTAACGAGCTTTTACTGTATATTTATATACCAGAAAAAAAAGCAGTTCTGGGTCCGGGTAAATATTCACAGTGAAGTAGACGCGCATATGAAGCGGATTATTGACGTTTCGGCCGGGGTCCGGCCTTCATCAGAATACATAGCATGGTGTCAGTACAGTTAATATACATGTGCCTATCAACCAAATGAAGATACGTTTACATGACAAAACGAATAAAATGAGCGAACAAAATGCATCCGAATCGTTCAAAGGATAGCTGACACGTGTATAGACCGACGGCGATTGCAAACATATCATCTAAAATGCAAAACATAAGAACGCACCGAAATGAATTGTAAAAACCAATCGCCACGTGACAACAAACGTCAATACGTGCTCAATATGTGCTATGTTATCAAGCAAACACAGCCACAGAAAAAGGGGAATAGCGACGTACTAGTAGCAGAAGAGACAAGTGACGGGCTACAAAGACAGGCAACTCAATTTTCCTACAGATTCATTCATACCACACGCGACGGTATCAAACTTATATATAAGGAAGGATTCGCGGGCTTCTCTATCATAATTTGAACGAAATCCAGATTCAAGCAATGTGACTCTCAGTGTATCAAATGAGTGGTCAGGAAGATGCACGTGTCTTGAGATGGGCAGGTTGGGCAACATGTTAGCGTGGGTTTTATGATTGTTAAAGCGGAATCTGAAAGGCCCTTCTGTTTGTCCGATGTACTGTTTTTTGCAGAGCGTGCATTCAAGCATGTATATTACGTGTTTTGTGTCGCAGTCGAAATCGCCTTTGATTTTTAAAGAAAAGCTTGAAGACGTACTAGTAACCTGTTGCGATGTGACCATGTAGGGGCATACTTTACATCGCGGTTTTCGACAAGGATGGCATCCGATGGCATCAGGGCAGTAAGTCTTAGATGATGATGCTAGTATATCTCGAATATTTCTAGCTTTACGGTATACTGCTTTAGGCGGATCAGAGAATATGTTTTTGAGGCGTTCACTTTGCATTAGAATATTGTGGTGTTTCTTTAATACATGCGAAACACTTGAGACTGACGCAGTGTGGGTTAGGACAAGATTTGTCTGGGGTGAGGGAGTCGGTTTGTTCTTAATGTAAAGAAGCGTCTTTCGGTCTTGCGCGTCTGCGCGTTTTATTGCATCGTCAATTAATTGTGCTGGGTAATGTTGTTTGGCTAAAGCGTTTTTTAGGGTACCGCAATTCTTTTGAAACTCTGATTGCTCAGAACAAGTTCTTTTAAAACGTAAGGCTTGGCTATAAGGAATGCTAGTCTTACAATGTTTAACGTGACTGCTACCGAAGTGCAAATATTGACATCTATCTGTCGACTTCTTGTATAGGGCAGTAGACAGTTTATAATTTAGCACTGAAACGCTGACGTCAAGGAAGTTAATAGTAAATGCAGAATACGTGTGAGAAAATGATATGGATGGATGGGCATTGTTAAAGTCAGATATGAAAGAAAGCAGTTCCTGTTCCCCATGAGGCCAAATCAGAAAAACATCGTCAATGTAACGTTTGTAATAAAAAGGTTTTAACGTCCTGGTTAGGAAAAATTTATCTTCTAGCTGGCCCATAAATATATTGGCGTAGTTCGGGCCAATTCGCGTACCCATACACGTGCCACTAACTTGCACATAGTGCTGTCCTTCAAATTCGAAGTTATTTAGTTCTAAAATGAGGGCTAGCAAAGTTGCCAATGTGTCGCTATCGATGAGCTTCTCGGGTGATACAGATTCGTAGCAATTGGTGGACATAATGAATTTCAACTACTGAAAGATTTGAATAATTTCGCCCGTAACTTACGCTTGCGCGAATACTTCCATGACCGCTCCAATTCAAGCGATTCGAAACATGCATTACCCTCTGGCAAGCACTGGGTCGCTCCTACACAGAGCGACAGATTTTTGGACATGTATATCAAAGCAGTACAACGAGACGTTCTGCAACTGTATCAAAAACAAGCACCCTTCCGCCGTAATTTGTCCGCCAGCGAAATGAAAGCACTAGATACGCTGTCCTCTCGCAAAGACATCGTCATTAAGCCTGCTGACAAAAGTGGTGCCGTTGTCGTAATGAACAAGTCCGATTACACCGCAGAGGCCCACAGACAGCTAGCAGACGCTACATTTTATAAACGCCTTGATCATGACCCCACTGAGCAATATAAATCTCTGATCATAAGCACAGTGGTAGATCTCATCAAGAAGAAAAAGGTGCCTGACAATGCGGCTCACTCTCTAATTCCACTAAGTCCTGTTGCTGGTCGTTTTTACCTTTTACCTAAAATACATAAGATAAACAACCCAGGTCGTCCCATCATTTCTGGTATAGGTATAGTCAAAGAAAACTTGTCCAGCTACGTAGATTCCCTGATTAGTTATATCCCAGCTACGTTTGCCTCTTACGTAAGAGACACTACCCACTTCCTGTCGGATATAATCGATCTCATTATTCCTCAAGGTTCTCTTTTGGTCATAATTGATGTAGCATCTTTGTATACTAACATTCCACATTCTGATGGCATCATGGCAGTCGTCAATTGCTACGAATCTGTATCACCCGAGAAGCTCATCGATAGCGACACATTGGCAACTTTGCTAGCCCTCATTTTAGAACTAAATAACTTCGAATTTGAAGGACAGCACTATGTGCAAGTTAGTGGCACGTGTATGGGTACGCGAATTGGCCCGAACTACGCCAATATATTTATGGGCCAGCTAGAAGATACATTTTTGCTAACCAGGACGTTAAAACCTTTTTATTACAAACGTTACATTGACGATGTTTTTCTGATTTGGCCTCATGGGGAACAGGAACTGCTTTCTTTCATATCTGACTTTAACAATGCCCATCCATCCATATCATTTTCTCACACGTATTCTGCATTTACTATTAACTTCCTTGACGTCAGCGTTTCAGTGCTAAATCATAAACTGTCTACTGCCCTATGCAAAAAGCCGACAGATAGATGTAAAGAATTGCACTTCGATAGCAGTCACGTTAAACATTGCAAGACTAGCATTCCTTATAGCCAAGCCTTACGTTTTAAAAGAATTTGTTCTGAGCAATCAGATTTTCAAAAGAATTGCGGTACCCTAAAAACGCTTTAACCAAACATCATTACCCAGCACAATTAATTGACGATGCAATAAAACGCGCAGGCGCGCAAGACCGAAGGACGCTTCTTTGCATTAAGAACAAACCGACTCCCTCACCCCAGACAAGTATTGTCCTAACCCACACTGCGTCAGTCTCAAGTGTTTCGCATGTATTAAAGAAACACCACAATATTCTAATGCAAAGTGAACGCCTCAAAAACATATTCTCTGATCCACCTAAAGCAGTATACCGTAAAGCTAGAAATATTCGAGATATACTAGCATCATCATCTAAGACTGACTGCCCTGATGCCATCGGATGCCATCCTTGTCGAAAACCGCGATGTAAAGTATGCCCCTACATGGTCACATCGCAACAGGTTACTAGTACGTCTTCAAACTTTTCTTTAAAGATCAAAGGCGATTTCGACTGCGACACAAAAAACGTAATATACATGCTTGAATGCACGCTCTGCAAAAAACAGTACATCGGACAAACAGAAGGGCCTTTCAGATTCCGCTTTAACAATCATAAATCCCACGCTAACACGTTGCCCAACCTGCCCATCTCAAGACACGTGCATCTTCCTGACCACTCATTTGATAAACTGAGAGTCACATTGCTTGAATCTGGATTTCGTTCAAATTATGATAGAGAAGCCCGCGAATCCTTCCTTATATATAAGTTTGATACTGTCGCGTGTGGTATGAATGAATGTGTAGGAAAATTGAGTTGCCTGTCTTTGTAGCCCGTCACTTGTCTCTTCTGCTACAAGTACGTCGCTATTCCCCTTTTTCTGTGTCTGTGTTTGCTTGATAACATAGCACATATTGAGCACATATTGACGTTTGTTGTCACGTGGCGATTGGTTTTTACAATTAATTTCGGTGCGTTCTTATGTTTTGCATTTTAGATGATATGTTTGGAATCGCCATCGGTCTATACACGTGTCAGCTATCCTTTGAACGATTCGGATGCATTTTGTTCGCTCATTTTATTCGTTTTTCATGTAAATGTATCTTCATTTGGTTGATAGGCACATGTATATTAACTGTACTGACACCATGCTATGTATTCTGATCAAGGCCGGACCCCGGCCGAAACGTCAATAATAATCCGTTTCATACGCGCGTCTGCTTCACTGTATATATATATATATATATATATATATATATATATATATATATATATATATATATATATAGAGAGAGAGAGAGAGAGAGAGAGAGAGAGAGAGAATCAACTTTTGTACTGAGCCCTTAGTGACGGTTGGTGCGCTCTGGCACCAGATGGGGTGGAACCTTCTTCTCAGGTCCCATATGTGTGCAGCAGTTCCTGGCCCCTAGCCGCCAGCGCGAGCTGGGTCGGTAGGTCGGGGCTGGATAACAAGGTCTCCTATCGCTCGGGGGATGGGGCTGGGGAGGGTGGGGGGTAGGGATGGTGGGGGGTTCTTGAGCTCAGTGCACTCTGCAAGGATGTGTGCTAGAGTGCCTTTTGACCGTCTGAAAAAATGGCATGAAATGTCATGCTCTGTTGGGAACATCTTGTGCAAGAGCACGGGATGCGCTAGCGACCCCGCTTGCGTGCGTCGCACGATCGTTTGCTGCGTTCGGCTGGGTTGCGGATGCGGATGGGGAGGCCTACTTCTACCGCTTCTGTACATTTGCGTGATTTCTTTGTAGCTTGTCACGGGGTGCGGTAGCTCTGGCTCGTCCTCAGCCCAGATTGACAGTTCTCGGGCATAGTGGTCGGCGAGTGTGTTGCCTTCCACTTGCGAGTGAGCCGGGACCCACACGAGCTCAACGGCCCATCCCGGTGATTTGCATTTGGTGCAGATCGCTAGTGCCGTGGGAGAGATGTTCCCCTTGCGGTAGCTTGTGTAGGCGGTCTGTGAGTCTGTGACCACGGTCTTCACTGCCGGTTGTGTGAGTGCGAGGGCCACGGCCACTTCTTCTGCTTCGGCTGTATTCGTCGTCCATATCGACGCGCCTGTGACCAGTTTATCGATGGTGGTGACGACCGCCGTTGCTCTGGTTCCGTACTTAGGAAGCGAGGCGTCCGTAGAGGACCTCGGGGTCCTCTTCCTGTTGTCGAGCCAGTGCCTTGGTCCACGCAGAGCGTCTCTCGTTGTTCCTTCCCGGCTGCATGTTCCGGGGGAGGGGCTTGGTCTTAATAATGTCTCTCCACGTTGTGTGGAGCGGCTCCGTTGTCAGTTGCTGTTCAATTTGCCATCCTATCTGGCGTAGGACGGCCCGACCGTATTCTGTCCGGCTCAGACTTGCTCTCTGGTGGGATAGGTGTGCTTCCACCAGCTCTTCCACCGTGTTGTGGGCACCCATTTCCAGCAGCTTCTGCGTTGACGAGTAGACGGGCATGCCCATGGCGAGTTTTACTGCTTTCCTTGTCGTCTTCAGCGTCTCGCGGTGCACCTTCACAAGCTGGAGGTAGGGGGCGGAGTACGTTAAGCGTGACACGACGAATGCCTGCACCAGGCGCAGTGCGTCGTCTTCTTTGATTCCTCTGTTCCGGTTGGTGACTCTCCGGATCATGCTCAGGACTTGCTCTGATGTGGTCTTGATTTTGTTGGCGGCTGCGTGTGCCTTGCCGTCGCTGCGCAACAGCAGGCCCAGTATCCGGATCTGCTGCGTTAGTTTGATCTCTGTGCCGTCGATGGTGACCATTATGTTCGGCGACGGCTCTTTCTTTGGTCTTCCGGGCTGTACCATGAGCAGCTCCGAGTTCTGTGGAGCGCAGCTCAGGCCGCAGGTCGTGGCATACTCGTGGACGATCGTTGCCGCTCTCTGCAGGGCTTCCTACGCCCAGGCATAGAAGACGCGTTATTCGCGTACCTATGCACTAGTATTGGAAAGAAATAAGGTGATAAATAATAAAATTTTAATCGCCCCTTGAACAGTTCGTTAGCAAATAAATGGGCATGAGTATACTTGTGCCTTATGTATCATGTAGACACGCGCTCTTTCTGCGAGCGCCGCAGGACTAGCACAAGAGTGCATAAAACATGAAGGTATATTTTGGCTCGCTTCAAAGACGAATATTACGCAAGTAGAGTTTAGCTTAGCAATCACCACGCCATAGGCAGGAGTACTTAACGCAAGACTGGCAATTATAATGCTATTACCTGTAATTGGGAAAGTGCTTGTTCCTTAACAGATGGCGTATAGCAGACACACTATTCATATGATCAAAAATTAATTGGGCAGCTTTGTGCCTCAACAACCACGATGTCATTACAAGACACTCCGTAGTGGAAGCGGTGGGGGGGGGGGGGGCGCTCCGCATTCGTTTCGACCACCTGGAATTCCTTAAAATCATGGGGTTTTACATGCCAAAACAGTTTTCTGACTATGAGGCACGCCGTAGTGGAGGACCCCGGAAATTTCGACCACTTGGGGTTCTTTAACGTGCACCTAAATCTAAGTACACGGGTGTTTTCGCATTTCGCCCCCATCGAAATGCGGCCGCCGTGGCCGGGACTCGATCCCGCGAGCTTGTGCTCAGCAGCCTAACACCATAGCCCCTGAGCAACCACGGCGGGTAGGGGTTCCTTAACGTGCACCCATTACACGGTGCACGATGGTTCTGGCATTCCGTCCCACCAGAATGCGACCGTCATAGTCGGCTTCGGACACTCGACCTCGAGCGTAACTGCGCAATGCCACAGCCACGGTGCTACGGAGGCGGCGCTAATAGCGCTCGCTGCTATTACAATTTCCCTGAAAAATTATAATTACTTCCTGCGGTCGTTTCTTTTGTCAGAGTTGAAACGGGTGCACGAGTGTTACTACGAATTACGTACGGTGTTATTTATTTCAATACTCGCCCTTTCTTGTTTTTCTTCTTGCAGCAAGGCATGGGGAAATACGAGTATGGCCGGGGTACACCTCAGTTCCCCACATTTCTCCTGCTTTTACTGCTGACGTTCGAAGCGACGCGTTGCCACCGTTCGCCACCGGGAGGCTGGGTGCAGAAGGACCCAAGCGAGCCACGCTTCCTTGACGCGGCACGTTTCGCCGAACGGAAGGCTGTGGTGCCAGGCGGTCGTATATACCGCGTGCTCCAGGTCCTGTCCGCGTGGACCCAGGTAAGACTACGTCTCTATGCGGCGAGCTTCTCGGAGGGCTGAGGGTTTTTGCTGCTCTTATTGAAGCGAACGGCTCTTAAGTGGGACCCAGTGAAATTCATTTTACGAGGTGACCTGTAACCGCGGCGAGTCAACGTTTTCGTGCTGTGCAAGGCGGAAAAGGAAACACAGACAACGAAATTAAGCAGACTCACCTGCAGCAGACATGTGCCCACATTGAAGCAATAACTTCTAAAGCATTCAAAACACTCGGATTAATGAGAGGACGCTTACGTCAGGCTATCCCGAACAAAGAAAAAATTATTGCATAAATCTCTCTGGTTCGCTCCGAAAATATAATATACGTCATTGAGTTGGAACCCAGATTAATATACCTGATTAATAAGCTAGAGTCTGTTCAGAATAAAACGGCCCGATTTACAACAAGAAAGTACTCACGCCATTCCAGCATAACTAATATTAAAGCATAACTAAACCTGCCATCACTAGAGAAGACTGCTGGGAATATTATATAATATTCAGAAGCTTTATCATAATCACTCGTCATTCGAGGCTTCTCACATAAAGCCTACCCATCGCATTTTCGCTCACCTAGATCACCCTTTCAAAGTTGTAAACCGGCGTCCACGTACAAACATCTTAAAACCTCGCCACTCTTTGGGGCCATCCGTCGTTGGAATAATCTACTACACGGCGTCGTGTCTATAAGAAGTCATGTCAGATTTGTACATATGCTGAATAGTTCGCTGAGGATCCCCCAATAGTTATGTCTGAATCCTTATGTCTACAAGCTTGTAATATTTTTTGTATACGCTGGTATCATTTAGTGTCTGTTTCATTGATGTCGCTGTTAATGACTGTTCATATGTTTTCTGCAACCCCCTCTGTTTACTGTAACAGCCCCTCCCCGCCCCGCCCTATCTAACGCCCAGAAAGGGCCTTTGGGGTATGTGAAAAAAACAACACCCGTCACGTGGGCGCGCTGGAACTGCTCGTGCGAAAGAAATTGCCTTGTGCGAGCAACCCGAGCAAAGCGGGACTATACTCGGACGGACCCTCGGCCCTTTAAACGTGCAAACTTAAATCTAGAGCAAGGATACCTGACCTTTGATGCAAAGTTGCTTCCCAAGAGGCCCATGATGTCATGGATAGTTGTGCAATTCTACACACTTGCATTCATGGCACAAAGCTTTTAATTCGGCTAGTAATAATGCAGGATGACTATCCAAACCGCAGTTTCGTTCTTTTTTATTGGCTGCTCTTTACAAGGCTCCTTCGCGAAACGCACCATACCCGACACACGACAAAAAAAAAGAAAAAGAAAAGGAAACAGAAGAAGCTGGATTAGTGACTCGGGCAAGAATGGTTCGCATTGCAATATCGGCGCTTTCGTGCAGAGGTCGGCTTAGAGCTGACGTTCGAGCTCATCGGCCGATGTTACGACACGCGCGGACGAACCAGCATGCCAGGCCCCTCCTGCTGTGCTGAGCAACGACCCGAGCCACGACAGCTACCTGGGTGGTGCGCACCAGAAGCGAGGGACCGTCGGCAGCAGAGTTACTTCGCACGAGCGCTATTTGTGCACCACGGCGCTTATACGCCAGCAGCAGGAACACAGATGCCGCAGTGGCTTCGCTCCAGAGCCGGTTTAGTGCAACGCGAGAGGTTTCGACTTTCTCGCCACTAAGCGCGCCGCGGGTCTCTGAGGACCTTCTAACCTCCCACGTGCCGTCGATACCGCAGCAGCATAGCGGCGGTGATCGCGAACAGGCTTCCAGCGTTCGTATAGCGTAACAACAACAACAACAACAACAACAACAACAACAACAACAACAACAACAACAACAACAACAACAACAACAACAACAAAACTTGTTGCCAAATGGTAGATTGCTGTTCAAAATCGCATAATGCATGGTTAGCATCCAAATACTACACTACAGATATATTATTAGATGTTAGGATAGCGTTAGGCAACTATTCGTTCTTTTATAAAGAAGTAATGCAGGAGAAACGAAAAATATTCTGAGGTAAAAGCTGAGTGTGAACGTTGTACGGTGTTTTCGAAGTTACCCTTTTTTTCTATACGTCCTGCGAATGTTTACATCATGAAAGTTAGGCGTAGAATCACAATTGTGCTGTCGCATTTGGCTTACTGGACTAGGTTGTCACGCTTATGCGCGAACTGTCTTACTGTTACGTTTGCTGCGTACGACAAAAGCAGGATATTCATGAAAATTACGAATGTACCCTTCGCACAGTCGAAACAAAGCTGTCTTGAAATATTGCTTAAAACCAGTCTAATCGTGCGACACATATGCTAGGAATATTTTCGGAAGTAAAACGGATATTGAAATAGCTCTGTACATATGATGACCTTGATTCGGAACTACGAAAAACAAATTGAAAGAAAGCGACGAAGAGGCTAATGTGTGACGAGTAATGATAAAGTGACGGCTTGCTGAAGACACGGTCAAAAACACGGTCACCGGGCTCTTATTCCACGTCGGGACGTCGAAGATTGTGGCGGCGGCTCATCCTCCTGCATCCTAGGGTGCGTGCAGGAGAACCCAAGGTACCCAGCAGCCGGGTCGTAGTGCAGGCCGTGGAGAACTTCCGGCCGCAGTGCTGAGGGTTGTTGGCGCGGGGTGGTGAAAAGTGGTTTTTCACAAGGACGTCCTTTCGCAAAAAAGTCGAAGGCAATCCTCACCTACATACCCTTTCAACAACGTCGATTTTGCCTTCCAATTACTCATCAAGGCTTCTTAGCTCCGCTGCTGTTCGGCGTAGTCGTCAGCGCCTATTATTCCCTAGAAGGTGTCCTCCTCTTCATCGTCTTCTCGTGGCTCGTCCAAGACGGGCAATAGGCATTACAGTGGTTCCGTTCCGAGTTGTATGTCACGATGATGTTAAAGTTTTGCAGTCTGAGGCTCCAATGTGCAACCCTTTATATTTGCCAGCCAACACAATGTGTGGTGGTCTCTCAAGATTTTGAAAGGGCTACCGCATAGGCAAGGCCGAAATTTCACCGTAGCCCGAATGATTCCAAGGCATTCCTTTTCCGAAAATAAAATAATTGGCTTCGGCTTTCGACAGCGAGCGGCTAGCGTAAGCTGGAACTCTTTCAAGTCCATCTGTCCTTTGGACTAACACGGCACAGAGGCCTAGGCTACTTGAGTGGGTGTGAACTTCGATATCAGCTTCTTTGTCGAAGCGTGCAACTTCTGACGGTGACTACAGGCGTTGCTTCAGTTCTTGAAATGTTTAGACTTGTGGCGTTCCCCCACTTCAACTCGGCGTTATATTTTGTTAGAGTAGTCAATTGCTTGTCGGTGTGCGAAAAGTCCTTGACAAAGCGTCTGCGATTGACACACATACCAAGGGATCTGTGCACTGCCTCCTTGTCGATGGGCTGCTGAAACTTTGCGATGGCAGCTGTCTTCCGTGGGTCGAGACAGACGCCAGACAGGCTGATGACGTGGCCCAGGAACAGCAGCTCTTCGTACTCAATGCGACGCTTTTCCGGTTTCAGGGTAACTTCAGATTGATTGATTCTGTCTAGTACTGTTCTGAGGCGGTTCAGGTGTTCGACGAAAGTGGCGGAAAAAATTTATGACGTCATACAGTTATAGAAGGCAGATCGGCTTTTTTTAGTCAGCCAACACTGTCTATGACGCGCTAGAACGAACGAGGTGCTGAGCAAAGCCCGAACTCCACGACCTTGAAGTCGGCGAGACCGCTCGGCGTAATAAACGCCGCCTTCTCTCGATCCCTCTCGTTAACTTCAATTTGCCAGTGACCAGTCTTCACATCCATCGATGAAAAATTACTTCGAATATCAGAGTCGATCCAAGGAGTCATATACCCATGGAAGAGGATATACGTATAGGAGACGATAGTCGGTACCGAAACGCAAGTTCATTCCTTTTTCTTCGCCAAAACTACAGGTCATGCCCACTGGCTTTTGGACGGCTTGATGGTCTCTTCGCGCAGCATGTCGCTGAGTGGTTGCTTTACAGCTTCATGTTCTGGGATCGAAACTCTGTACAGGCTCCGATGTATGGGTCGATCACATTCTGTGGTTATTATGCGATGCTTTAAGACTCGTGATCGTTGCATTCTTGAATACGATGAAGAGGTGTGCGTGTATTCCAGATGGAGACCTTTGACTTGTTCTTGTTTAGGCCTACGAAGACTCGGCTTAATATCGAAGGCTGGTTCAGGAACACGGCCGTCGTTATAAGTTTGGTAGAACACAGGAGCAGGAGCGTATCGCTTACTGCTGCAACGTGCCCATATAAAGAATCTTTATGCCCTCGTTCAAGTCCTTAAATTCAAGTTGAAGATTGCCATCAGTAACAACGCTCTTCCTCTGCGCAATTGCACGATTCCCCTTGCGACGCCAATTTCTCGGTCGAACAAAAGGCCTTGTCCACTCTCGATGATCGCTTCTATGTCTGCCGTGTCTTCTGCGCTGACGGAAATCATCACGTGGCACGAGGCGGCATAGTGACTTGATCTACCAGCGCAGTAAAAGCACGGTGACTCGGAGAGCTCTCCGGCAGTATCGCTTGGTCTTCGGTAGCGTTATTAATAGGGACTTCGAATTGGTGAACGCACTGTTGGTTCAAGAAGTCTATGCCGACAAGACGCGTCTCGTGAGCATCGTTCAGGATAATGAAGGTCGCAGGGTAGGTGCTGTCCTTAAGGGTAATTCATGCTGTGGAGATTCGAATTGGCGTTATTAGATGTCCTCCAGCTGTCCGAATTTGACGGCCTTCCCTTGCAGTGTTAACTTTCATCAACTGGGCGGCGAACGGCCCACTTGAAACGGAGTAGTCGAGATAGTTTTTTCGGTGTCTTCACCAGCTGCAGGGGATCTTTGGCATTTCGATGAAATGCCATCGACTGTCATCGACCTTCATCGACTGTTGATTTTAGTTTTACGGATATGTGCTTACAGACCAGCCACGGGCTGGGCCAGTGCATGGTCGGTGCTGCGGCGACAGGCAGCGTCCTGATGACGGCGAACGGGGATACTGTTGAGGTCTCCGCTGATTGTTTCCAGGTGATGGGCGATGTCACGAGGGCGGTCGCCTGGTTGCTGGTAAGGCACAATGACAGCGAATCCTCGTGGATCTATCTAGCGTAATGTTCAACGACTGTAGACATGGCCTTCTTCACCCCAGTGATATCAAAGCAGGCGGTGGTCGGGGATGCACCAATGCCCGTCTTCATTGGGAAGTTATGCAGGGCAGCAGCTGGGCGCGCTGGCTACTGCGGTGGTGGCTGGCGACAGAATTGGGCGGCCTTTCGGGGCCTTGGCACGGGCGCGGCGCGGAAACCTGGCGGGGTGCGACGGCGGCATAGTTCAATCTGGCTGCGGCTGCGGCGGTTGCGAAATTCTGATTGATTACTGGATTTGGTCATGGACAATGTCTGCAATTAAGAGCACTTGAGGCTGTGACGAAGATGATGACGATGAAGCTGCATTGAAGGCAGCAGCTTCTTTGGCTCCTCTCGCACGATCACTCTGATGGTTTCGAGCAGGTGTTCGGTGTCTAGTGCTCCAGATTCAGCGTAGTTCTTATTCGGCGTACGGCAGTCATATTTCCTGTTCCTGTGAAAGAAACTCTTCGATGGTCTTCAGCGAGTTCCATATCATCCCGGCGAAAAGTTCTTGCTTAGCAACTACGAAGCGAACTTTGTTCTCTTCAGACCTGTTGAGGTCGGGGTGGCGAAAAAGCCGAATCACCTCTTCCGTGAAAATTGCAGTGCTCTCATTCGATAGCTATGATCGGGCTTCTAGCAGAACTTCAGCCATTTCCATGCGTACAACGCTGGTGAACGCCGTCAGGAAGTGGTTTTGAAACATATCCCATGTCGCTAATCACGATTCTAGAACCAGGTCGTCGCGGCGTCTTGCATGTAGAAATATACGTGGTGCAGCTAGTCTTCAGAATCACAGTAGTAGTAGTAGTAGTAGTAGTAGTAAACGACTTTATTGGGGTCCTGAGGAGCTAAGCGGGGGCCTGCAGGTCCCTACCCAGCCGTTGGCTGATCCCATGTCGGCACAGAGAGGCCATGCCTCTCCGCTCGTTCACGGGACCTCTGGGCAGCCAGGAGCTGGACGTCTTGTTTCGGGTTTGTGATGGCCTTCGTCCAGTCTTCTTCTCGGTTAAACTCCTGTAGCACAGGGCACTGCCAGAGCATGTGATTTAATGAGCTAAATTCAGTGCCGCAATCTGGGCAGAGTGGATCAATGTCCGGGTTGAGCATGGTCAGAAAGCCCCTAGAGGGGTAGGACCCCGTCTGGAGCATGCGGAGCGGGCTAGCTTGTGACCTGTTGAGCGTATGATGGGGGAAAGGAAAACTCTGCCTATTCCCTCTGTAATGAGACGTGATTTCATTAAAAGTAACTAGTGGATCACTGTGGACGAGCTCTCCCGAACTCACCCAAGACACCATCCCGTCGCGGCACACGAAACCTCGCGCATGGTCGTGGGCTATCTCACTGGGGTTCAGATGACCCAGTAATACGTCGGGTCCCATGGGCGCTGGGAAGCAGACTATGTGGTGAACAACGTCAGATGGGTGTTTGGAGTTCAGAATCCTGGCTGCTTCTTTGGCTATCAATCCCGATACGAACGCTCTGACGGCTGCTCGGGAGTCCGTGTACACCGTTCTGCGCGTTGAGTCAAGTAATGCGAGAGCTATAGCAGCCTGTTCCACCACATCGACCGAGGAGGTCTTCAGCGAGGCCGCCGAGAGGAGTTCTCCCCTGTCATTGACAATGGCTACGGAGAACCTGTTGGCACTGGCGTGTCGCGCCGCGTCAACAAAGGTCTTTGTTCCGGATATGTTCTTTAAGATAGTTCTAACCCTCGCCAACCTTCGACTTTTATTGTGTTGGGGGTGGACATTTCTTGGAAAAGGCTCTACAATAAAGGAGTTCCTTATTTGAATATCAAGTTGCGTGGTATTTCCCTGATTGAGGTAGGACGGAGGCCTGCCGCATTCAGCAGTCTTCTGCCTGCTTTGCAGTTTGATAATCTAATAATTTGTGCTGATCTTTGTGCTTCTATAAATTCCGAAGTTGTGTTGTGTACTCCCAATGTCATGACTTTCTCTGTGCTAGCCGTGGTTGGCACGTCGATCACCCTTTTGATACTTTTGCACATAAGCATGTCTAATTTATCCATTTCCGTTTTCGTCCAATTGAGGGCCACGACTATGTAAGTGACATGGCCGATGAGGAAAGCATGGTGAGCCCTAAGGAGCATATCCTCGCCTATTCCGCCTTTCTTGTTGGACACTCTCATAATTAATCTAATAATGTTCTCAGTTTTCGTGGTGAGTTGGGCTATAGCCTTCGCGTTGCATCCCTTTGAGTTTATTGAAAGCCCTAGTATTTTGATAGAGTCTACTCTCGGGATGGTGTGCCCATCTCTGGTACGAACGCTATTGGGCACCTGATCGAGTGGGGTGAGTCCCCTAGCAGCTCGTCCAGCCTGTCTGTACAGCAGAAGTTCCGACTTTCCAGGCGAGAGTGCCAGTCCCGTAGCTTCCAAGAAAGACTCTGTAACATCCAGATCCTCCTGTAGAGCTTGTTCGACCGTAGCCTCTGATCCTCAGGACACCAGATTGTAATATCGTCAGCATATCATGCATACCTACGTAAGGAATTGCTGCAAGGCTTTCCGACAACTTGCGCATTGCTATATTAAACAGAAGGGGTGAGATAACTGCCCATTGTGGAGTGCCCTTTTTCCGAGTGTGAAATATCCCGAGACTGATTGCCTCAACTTTATGGCCGCCGTCCTGCTCTCATGGAAGGATGCAACGAAGGAGAAGAATTTAACTCCTAAGTTTAAGGCTGATATTTCGTGAAGGAAATAGTAATGTGCAATTGTATCGAATGCCTTGGATAGATCCAGTGCGAGGATCCCTTTTACATCTTTGCTTTGAGAGTCGATTATCTGTGTTTTGAGCAGGAGCATGGCATCTTGCTTTGAAAGCAAGGGCCTGAAACCAACCATATTATACGGGAATAGTTCGTTGCGCTCGATATGGCTCGATATCCTGTTATGCACTGCATCTTCCGCCACTTTGCTAATGCAAGAAGTAAGGGAGATAGGACGGAGGTTCTCCAAACTAGTTGATTTACCTGGCTTGGGGATTAGGACTACTGCGGCCTTCTTCCGACTCTCCGGTACAACGCCCTCCTCCCCATACCTCATTTAACTCCTTCACTAAAGCTTCAATTGCTTTGTCATCCAAATTTCTTAAGAGCCGGTTAGTAGCTCCGTCGGGGCCTGGGGCAGACCTTCCGTTTAAATTGTGCAGCACTTCCCTGATTTCAGCTTCCGGGAGGGAGACGTCCAGATTTGCGGCAGGCGCGCCCTCATACTGAGGGAGGGGAGAACCTGGGCTTTGGCTAATCGGAAGACATTTGTTTGCTAGTTTCCGAAATATTGAGGCTTCTGAGATGCCTTCTATTTTTTCCTTAGTAATTTATTCGTCTATGACTAGTCTCTCAATACATTTGGATTGTCCATCGTCTGAGAGATGTTTGAAGAGGGTCCATTTGCCTGTTTTGCCTATCTTCCCATCGGCTGCCGAGCAGGCGTCTCTCAGCACAATGTGTTGGCAGGCTAGTTGGTGCGGATTTATAAATACTTCGTTTAGCGCAAAACAATGGACACAGCGCCTTGTCCTGTCGCCTTTCTTGTGTCCGTTGTTTTGCGCTAAACGAAGTATTTATGCAGGCGTCTCTCCATTGCTGTTTATTAAGTTCGGAGCAATGCTCCTCAATGAGTTTATTGAGCTCCGCGATCTTTTTCCGTAGCCTGCGATTGAGTCTTTGTGTCTTCCATGTGTCAAGGAGAGAGCGTTTGGCTTCCAGGAGGTGCGCTAACCTTGCGTCCATCCCTGGGGCATCAAAATCTGTAACTATTTCCTTGGTGGCCTTCTCGACATCCATCTGGATCTGTACAGGCAGTTCACTGAACGTGTCGTATACTGCCTCATCTTCACCTCTTATTTTTCTAAAGACGTCCCAGTCTATGTATTTATAGGTTTTGGGAGGAGCTGCTATTATTTCCGTCCTGAGTTCTATTATGTAGTGTTGCTCCCCAAGTTCTCCTGTAAGTTGGACCACGTGGTCACCGCATTTCTAGTGAAGCTGAGATCAGGAGTCGTGTCTCTGGCGACCGAGTTTCCCAGCCTCGTGGGGAAACGTGGGTCCGAGACCAGCGTTAGGTTTAGGTCTGTACTCGCTGCAACTAAGTTGGACCCTTTCTTTGTTCGTGTTACATAACCCCAAGCCGGGTGGGGAGCGTTGAAATCTCCTGCGAATATTAAGGGCTGCGATTTCGCAGAGGTTGCGACCCGATTTAGTAGTGAGCGGAGATTATGATTATAAGCGGAAGGAGAGCTGTAAAAGTTGAAAATAAAAATGTTACTTCTGATTTTGCCGTGGAGGATCATTTAAGTTAACTGTGCCTCAAGACCGGATTTCTTATCCGAGTTACAAATTTTGACTTCGTGCTCCTGAAAAGAGGTGTCTTTCCTGACGAATGTGGCAATACCTGTGCCATTTTCTCCTTTTTGGCTAACCGAACGGTAGCCCGATAAATTTACCTTCTCACTAAGTGTTTCTTGCAAGAGCAGGACGTGCGGCATTATCGCTTCTGCTTTGATGAGCTGCAATAGAGCAGCCTTGCGCCTTAAGAAGCTGGCGCAATTCCACTGCCAGATAATTGGGTTTCCGGTTTGTCCCGCCATTTTCATTTCTATTGAACTAGCAGAGCCTGCAGGCAACTCGTGTTATCGGGATCCTGCTGTACTTTCTGAACTTTTGCAATGGTGCCAGTGGTGATGCTTTTGATTTTGCTAGAGTCTATCATTTTCATTTTAGACTCGACGATGCCAACTCTACGGGTTAGGTGGGAGATGTTACTGTCCATATGCTCGGCAGTGCTAGATTGACTGGCTAAGGCCTCTCTCATCTGCGTGAGCGATTCCTCAATTACCTTCATAGACGCGAGCATGTTTGGCTCTGGCTTAGGGTCCTGAGCGGGGGACTCGTCAGTCTGCGTGCGCTCTCTTTCCGTGGTCGCGGGGGGGGGGGGCAATAGCTTTGCGCTTATTCGACCCTTCTGCTTAACTGGGATGGCTAAGGCTACTTCGCGGGGTTCACGCGAGTTACGGAAGAGCTCGAACTCAGACCTCAGCGTTCGTACGGTCTCTTTCGTACGGCGTTCGTACGGCCTTTCTTAAGCATTAATATCTCAGATTGCTCTCTTATGCACCGGCGAGATGCCCTGTGTTACCTTTTTGCCGCTTGGGATGTTCATCTTCGTCTTGTCCGTCCAGGACATTGGTTCCTGGATTCGGACCCTAGAACCCGATCGTCCTCTCGAAAGGGAGCGTCTGCTGCTATTGTCGCGCCCTCTGGAGCGAGAGCACGATCTGCTGCCGGGGCGCCCTCTGGATCGGGAGCGTCCTCTCGATGCCGATATGTTTCGGCGGGGGGAGTAGAAGG
Organism: Dermacentor albipictus; assembly: GCF_038994185.2. Lineage (NCBI taxonomy): Eukaryota > Metazoa > Arthropoda > Arachnida > Ixodida > Ixodidae > Dermacentor > Dermacentor albipictus. The sequence goes on along the minus strand of NC_091827.1, from coordinate 80,723,229 downwards.
GTTTCTCGCCCGCCATTGCTTCTCCGCCGCTACCTGTGTCGAAGCCACGTGGTCGTGCCGTCAGCTGCGCGTGCTGTGCGCGCCTGCGGCGCCGCCGTCTTTGGCGCACGATGTATATGGTACCTGGAAACGCTGGTTGCACTTGCGGTCTGCCGTTTGGTGTGCCCCACCACAGATGGCGCACTTGGGATCACATTGATGATCCTCTGATGGTGTGAGCATGCCACATCCGCGCCATTTGTTCTGGTTTTCACCCTTCGGGCAAACGTCGGCCCTGTGGCCCAATTCTCCACACTCATACCAAACATCTACTCGCCTGCGATACAAGGAACAAGGGTAGCGAACACCATCACATACGACGTTTAGGGGGACCTTGTGTCCGTCGAACAACACGATCACTGTTGGTGTCTTTTTGATTCTTGAAAACCCCAGAGCGCCTGGGTTTCTCCGATTGACAATCATCTCCGTCAGTTCTGCGTCACTCATGTCCACGTTGACTCCGCGGATCACTCCTTTACATGTGTCGTCCGACGCAGCCACGTAGGCCGCCACTTCTATGACGACACTCGCCATACTAATCTGCTGAACCTTAGCGTAGGCGCGCGCGTTCCCCTCGAACGGCCTGGCAACCACGAGAATGTTCTGGAAGGGGTTCGTGCAGAACGTGTCGTCGAACACCTGCTCCGCTGTTAGGGAAGCCGCCTTGGCGAGCGCACGTTTGAAAATAATAAGGTCCGTCTTCTTACCAACGAGCCCTCCACGAGGCCTTTTAATGGTCTTAAAGTGGTTCCTAGGAAGGTTCGCGATTCTGGAAGCTTCCACGACTCGTCTCAATACCTTCTGTGGTGCGGCTGTGCGGGCGCCGCCATTACCGCTTCCTTTGGCTGATGTGGGCGCGGTGGGCACGTTAGGATCACACCGCTTGGCAAGTTTCTTCTTCTTGCTTACGACTTCCATCATCAATCCATCAATCCAGCCTGAGCACTCCGCTTCCTCCGGATTGATTTCCATGCCTTCTACAACCGGGGCATTGGGGTTGGAGGCCATTTTCTAGCTTGACGATGCGTTGGGCCTAGGCTCGACGCCTGCCCGACCGCCCCGTATGGTTTGGCACGGTAGGCGTAGCTGCGCGCCAACGTGGAGTGCGGTGGAAAAGTCTCGGAAAGGTCCGAAAAATCAACCCACCGGTAAGATTTCTGTAGATGCTTGTTCCTTGGAGCAAACTGCGTCGATTGATGCACAGTTCCTGTGGGTTGAGGCAAGAAATCTGGTCCAAAAGGTTTGTAGAAACGGGAGCCGACGCACTTGCACATGTGCGTTCGAAATCGTCGTCTTGTTCCCTCCACAATCACAGTTCTTGGAGGTTGTGACCCTTTCGTAATTCTAGGGTCAGGTCTGTGCACCGTAGAACCCACGAAACGATCCATCTATGCTCCGGAAAAGACAAGTGTTTCCCTGTGTTGCTGCAGTGCGATGGGTGGAGGCGATGCTCGGTTCTTCATTGTTGTGGTTGACTTGGCCACGATCTTCGTGGTCGTCTCATGTAGAAGTCTGCGCTTCTGGGGCAAGTTCTGTAGCCTGCGGTTAGCTCGAATGGTAAAGGGCGAAGTTGGTGCGATCTTAAGGGTTTGCGCTTGACGGGGGCGTCCAAATCAAGAAGGTGAAAGCAGCTTTGCCAGATGTCCCCGTTGTAGCGGCGGCGTACAACAGAAGTGGCACAACGCTATTCACGAGACTAACTGTTTGTTTGCCGGACCTGTTGCCAGAAAACCAAGTAACACTCAACACATTGAGACCGGTGTGCAAAATCACCAATTGTCGAAATCACATCTGTGGACAGAATTCATTAGCCATAAAGTTTGTCTCGTATTCGCGCTTATGGCTTCAGACGGTCTTACGCCTTCGTTTATTCTCAGAGCAGCAGACGGACGGACGGACGGACGGACGGACGGATGGACGGACGGACGGACGGACGGACGGACGGACGGACGGACGGACGGACGGACGGACAGACAGACAGACAGACAGACAGACAGACAGACGGACGGACGGACGGACAGACAGACAGACAGACAGACAGACAGACAGACAGACAGACAGACGGACGGACGGACGGACGGACGGACGGACGGACGGACGGACGGACGGACGGACAGACAGACAGACAGACAGACAGACAGACAGACAGACAGACAGACAGACAGACAGACAGACAGACAGACAGACGGACGGACGGACGGACGGACGGACGGACGGACGGACGGACGGACAGTGAACTTTATTTGATCCTGAGGAGCTTCCGCGGGGGCCCCTATCGCGAACCCGCGGAAAACGCTGGCCACGTTCAAGTAGGGGCAGGAATACCGTGATGTTCCGCCCTTTCTTGGGTCTTCTGGAATGCCTGTAGTTGGGTCTGGAGCGATGGGCTCCAGAGTGCCTCTTCCCAGTTGGCTTCGCTGGATAGAGGGCCGTTAAGTAACGCGGGGCCTTGCTAGAACATGTGCATTTCTTTAACGGCAGAAGACTCTGCGAACACACACAGTCACTACTAACCGCAGCGGTACAGGCTGTTAAGGTAACTAAATCGAAACGTACCAAGCGGCCCCATGCGCTGACTTGCTCACGAGGTATTTATAAGGGCGTTCTGGGGCTATGGTAGGTGTACGCATCCGTGGCGTAATGGTTTTAATATCAGCTTCTGTGCTATAGAGGACCTGTGTTTAAATCCTGCCGTCGGACAATCTTAATGTTTCTTTAATAATTTATTAGAGAGTACTTTGCTCAAAATTATGGGTTTACAAAGTCACGAAGTCGTTTGAAACCAGTAGGACGAAGTTTAGGCAAATCCACGTACCTCGCAGAATTCCTATGCTGGCTGTACCACTCCTACTGCAGCTCCCGCACACATTAGCGCCAGAGTTTCTTCTAATAATTATTGTAGGAGATTCCATAACATTGGCTACCCATACATGGCTCGATGAATTTTCCAGCATAATGACTAGTGCGTACTGAAGTTATAGAATGTACACAAGTATTCGCGTCATGCACAGAATCTGATTGCACAAGGCTCGGCGACAACAAAGGCAGCAGACATAATCATCGGCAACATTCGAGAAACTACTGATGAAGAAAAGCGCTGAGCGATAACCTTTGACATCTTTTATCCGAAGAACAACGGTCACTGAAAAAAAAGTCGCAGTTTCACCCGAGAGGCGAAGCATCGATTGCGATAGCAAATCAGTCGACACCTATAGGAAGTAAGGATAATAGTTTAATCGGCCGTATAAATTTGTAAACATAGGCATAGTAACTAAATTAAAAAGCATGGTGTCACGCGCGTACAAGCAAACATGAACACAGCTTACTTGATGACCGCGGAAACTCGCTGAGAAAAACGCTGGAGTGAGGAAAACGCTGCAGCAGCAGCGTGCGAATTGACCTTTGCGCTGCGCCTCTGGTCGACGCGAACTAAGCCGCAGAAGCACAGCGCGTGGTGGGCTGTGTCGCCGTCGCAGATGGCTTTCAAGACACAGCGGCTCGGGTGGGTGCGCGGCTGAGTAGAAGACGCCGGCCCCTCCTTTCCCCCCCCTCCCTCCGCCTTGAGTCTCGCGCGACGGAAGGCGGCGCGCTTCCACCCCGCCTCGCTCCCTTGCGTGCGCGAGAATGAGCCGTGATCACTTGCTCACCCTCGCAAGCTGTCACTCGCTTTCACCCTTTAGCTTGTACTAAACCTCACAGCGACGCCGACGGCGGAAGAGTGCCTGGAGTGTCCATATTGCTCTTGCAATAAAAATAAGTGCCCACTCGTGGCAATATGCCCGAATTTCTAGTGTAGACGCTATAATTTTCTTCTGGTCGCAGGTTGTGAATGGCATCAACTACAGAGTGCTTTACACGAGGGGACCCAAGTGCGGACCAGCTGAAAGGTGGAGGATCTGCAACGAGAATCCGTATGAGGTACAGTATAACCAACTAGGCGCCACGCGCAGGAATGTAGGCCTTGCCAAAGGTATCCAGAGTGATGGACATGTGTTTGCAACTGTATTATGGTTGTCCACTGTCAACGACGGGTGATATGTTGTGTTAAGACAGAAGAGTTTCCACATGTCAACAATATGCACTGAACTAGAGGGCAGTTGGGGCATTTCGCATTGACGAGCAGGCTCTACAGAAGGCAACGCAGAGAAAAAGAATCCCATAAGGACAGCCCAGCCCGCTGGACTCTCTTCCAAGGTAAAAAAAAAGCAGAAAAAAGAAAGAGTGAGTAATATGAGTGCGCGCCTGGCCAGCAGGACCCACAATTTTTTAGAGATTGTAGCAGCACTGTTGGCTTTTCATCAAAGACAGCCTACAAAAACTCAACTAGACTTGAGTCTGATATCTTGAAACTGTAGTTGCAATTTGAATGGCGGATGGTTGAAACAGTGTAAGGCCACTTTTGTGCTTTCATGTATTCGAGCTTCCCTAAGAAACTGATATGAAAATGAGCGTGGTTGATCTATTGAATACCAGAACAATTACTAGAAGGGGAAGTGTCCGACCGTTGACAACGTGCGAAATGAACTAGAAAAGTACTGCTGCCTGTTTATCAAGAGCTTTATGGGTAGATTATGGGTAGAATTTCAGGCTCATTGCCCGGGTGTGGAGCAACATGGCTTAGAGGGCGGAATAAATGAGTGGTGCGGTTTCTTGTTTGAAGCCAACTTTACACCTAAGTGACTGAGCGAGGCAAACACTTTCGCCCCCTCCTCCCCTGCCTCTAACGAAAAATTTTCTTTTTTGGGCGAGCTTCCAGTGGCGAGGACGGAGAGCCTAACACTATTCACGATATGTGGTTTTGCTTTAACAGCGCAAATTTTTTTTTCAGCAAGGTTGCAGGCATTTCATCAAAGCAAGAAACAATGGAATCGAGGTGGACAGTACATGGTCATACTCATTTTAGATTTTAAAAGATTCAGCTGCTTGTGTGCTACCATTTCATTATTCTGAAAAGCGCATTTCAATATCTTAAAAGCGATGCCAAGAAAAAAAAAGTATTCGCTTGGCTAAATATTGCATTGAAGAAGTCTAAATGACAGCGAATTCAGTGTTCTGTCCAGTACAAATGCCATGCGCTAAGTTTCATCAATGACTTTCACGTTCTATTGTCATCGGAACTCATCCAAATCAATATACAATGTCCCTGCACATGCACTGCTTGCCTCTGGAGGGGCGACACTACTCGGGGAGACATCTTAGTTTCTCCCGCTTCAGCTTTGGAAGTAGCACATAAATGCTTACCTAATATAACCCGGATTATTATTCACAAGATATGGGCTCTTATTGAGCTTCTACTGTTCGTTGCATCAAATATAAGCATAAACAATTCAGCATCGTTAACAAACGCTTTCTCGAATTGTCGCATTAGGTGACAGACGCAGGACGACATGACTTTTACAAAGTGCATTACCGTTTCGAAATCTCATCATGACTGGCTTTCGCGTCGAGTTGTAGTAGAGAACCATGTCACTGCTGGTATAGATGTCACGCTACTCATTTCGACTTGCTGAAAATGTAGCTTCTTTTTTTTGTGTGTGCGGTGAGAAGGGCGTGAGAGCTTGTCCTGCCCAACTATCGCTTAGTGTAACCTGAAGAAATTCATGACACCTCTAACAGCCCAACTGAGTTGATCGACGGTTCTCATGTGCCGCATTAGAAATTCACTGCTATGCTTTGGTTGACGTATATGTTCTGCAATCCGCTGGTGGAACATTCCGCCACCGTCAACCATGCAGGCTTTTTGTGCCTTAAAATAGCAACCTGAACCTTCCCGCATCTTTATCATGCATCTGCATTGAATTTATCGCACGTACTTTGGCATTTCGTATATATATATATATATATATATATATATATATATATATATATATATATATATATATATATATATATATATATATATATATATATATATATATATATATATATATATACATATATATATATATATATATATATATAGGGTGTTGAAAGTTCAGCTGTGTTCTTTTTCTTAAAATTAGGCACTGGAAGGCATGCGAAAACCAGGCGTATTTTCATCGGATCCAGATTATTTTCTTCTTAAAAATATATTTTCGAAACGGGCATTGAGCGGGTTGAAAATGAACGTGTTTACTCGAATGTCACGCGACCACGATTGTGACGCGTGGGTCGGTTTTCCAGTCAAGCGAAATGAACCGCGAGTGTAACGTGAGGTGCAAAGGAGGAAGAAACGGGACCTTTATTCAAGAAATCACAATTAGCAAACAAGTTCTTTAGGGCGATCCTTTTCAGTGGTAAGCTCACTTACGTGAAATTTTGCGCGACTCGTCACCGAAAGCATCCTCGATAAGTGTTTCTGGCGCTGTGCAATGTCGCTATCGGTGGCAAGAGCGCTGTCAGCCTCTGAAGGGATCGGTGCCGGGACGAGCCAAGCCTCGCGAAAGCGGAACAATCTCCGATACTGACCGCCCGAGAATCAATCTCCACGCTTGTTCGATATTAGGTGCTTTTTAAGAGGCCGCAAAACCATTTCATTTGGGGACACTACCAGGTAACTACAAGGTCCACAGCCCTTCCGGCCGGCCTCGGATTTAAAGGGGACCTTTCGTTGGTCTTGCCATCCGCGAATCGTTGGCGTCGAGCCGCCGAGTCACGGCGGAATTCGCCACCCTCTCGGCCATCAGAATTGCTCGCCATCGAAGCGGGCGTCATACCGATTGTACTAAGTTGCCATGACGTCACGAATGGACGGAGTCGAAGCGCGAAAGTTTGAAGAGTGCTGCAGCACTGTAACCGCAACACCAGTCTCAAGGAGAGCGAAAATGGCGTCGATTCCAACAAAAACCAAGTTTTGACCTTGATCGACTTGTTTACAGATTGGATGGGGACGTTCAGGTTGCCAACATAACGACAAAAACCGCGAGATTTATTATTGCTTGGAAATGGTCAGTTTTTCCGTTATTCGAATGTAACGCGAAGGTCGAGTTCAAGCAACGAAAATCATGAAAAAAAAAGAAACTCGCGTTGCAATCGAGTAAATACGGTAAGTCTTTATTTTCGCAACATTGCTTTGTCGTGTGTGAAGCAATGCAGTGGTTGTCTGCCTTTCTTATTTGCTTGCTTTTTGTTTGCGGTGACTTATTAGTTGGTATCGCCTCGTTTCCGGGCCTATCACAATGCAACAGTTTTCGCGCAACATCTAATTTTCTATGGCGCGTGCTTTCATGCTTCCATTTTTTTTTCATTCCACAGTTTTTGTAGCCCCCCCCTTTTCTTAATGTTTCTTGCTATTTCATTGTGCGAATAATGCTAGTTTATCCAGCTGTATAGGGCCCCCTTCCCCTCTGCCACATTTTCACCTTGGAGGCCTGTAATGAATTCGTAAATACACTAATAATAATTGAAACAATCAACCAATTCTGAGTATACGGACACTGTGCCCACTACGACACATCTCTGTCGCTCCTTTTCAGCCTACGGAAAGTTGCATGGCCGTCGTCTACGCACCGTTCGGCAGCTCTCGAAGGCGACTTGCTGCGCATTCGTGTTCCCAGTGGCAAGAGGGTGTGAAAGGGCAGGCCGTGAAAGGGCAGGCCGTGAAAGGGCAGGCCGTTTACGGAAAGTAGATCCGAATAAAGAAACCTTTGCTGAAGAAAACGAGCCTCTGCCCATTGCTTGGAACAGTGATAACACCTTCTGTTAGTAGCGCTCGATGCTCGGTAGTCTAAAATTTGTTTCTCTCGGTGGTTTGGGGCGGTGGGGCGCTCCTCAGTGAGCAGAAGCAATTGAACTGCAAGTTTCAGACGACTTTCAGAGTTATGAAGGAAATAAAGAAAAAGAAAACGGTGATTTAGAGTCAGAAATATAACAAGATCGTCGAATACACATTCAGCGGAATAACCATGACTTAATAAGCTGTCGAGAATAAGCATGACGATCAACAACGTCATTGAAAATACACGATTGTTATGCTACACATGCGATATACATGTTCTCGACCTCGTCATAGTAGTCGGATTATAAGGGCATACTTTCAAGATAACCGTGTTCCTTCCAAAGCTTCAAAGCTGCAAATATACCTCTGATAGTTTAGAAAGACATCGCTTTCTCTTAGTAAGCCCTCATGGCCAAAATGCTTTCATGAAGTTACATTTTACATGCAGTTGTAACACAAGGAATGACGAACAAAGTCTCAGTGAAGATTTTAGGAGGTTATGAAAAGCTACCGATCGAAATCATTACATGCTAGATACACTGCATACTGCATACGCTTCTTCGAACTTCCTAGTTCACGATCACAACTGTACGACGAATGGTCACACTTGATATAATATTTGTGTGCAACTTAGGCCAAGCAAAGCGTGCTTTTTTGGAGCTTGCTCCCGTCATGAGGTAAAGTCAAGCTGCAGGATCTTAGTATCATTGCAAATGTCGTAAGGCCAGAAAAGATTGATGCAAGGAAATGGTATGTGCGAACTAAATTTACAATACCATGCAAGACATAGATGGCAGTAAACGAATGCATTCACATCGGGCTCCGTGCCTACCACGAGAGGGCTCTGAACTTCAACATCTTCAAGTGTATACGTTTTCTAACTGACTGCTTCCTACGATATGCATCATAATTGCGGGGCTTTGCCTACATGCGCGCGCTTCGACGACTTTTTCAGCGAAACACATATTCATATGCAACACAAGTCAGTGTACGACATATTTGTGTGAATGACATAGCCTCCATGAAGACGTGGTCTGCAATGTAATGGACACACTGCAATGTAACTACTTGGACGCGAAAAATATTTTCCTCCACTCGATACAAAAACAATGCGAATGCAACGATTTACATTTAACAACGAGCACCACTTACTAGTTCATTAGGCAAACAATAGACAACAGTGACATAGCCTATGTTGATTATCCATTGGCTACCAAAAGGATCTGGACTGAAAGCACTGCGTTGTACCACACTGTCATGGTGCGGCCTTATTCGATTCAGCGAAGCACCGATCAACTGGTGCCAAAAGGTCGTGGAAATAGGGACCGGCGAGCAAGACGGGTATTGCCAGCGACTCGGGCAAGCGGCCGAAGAAGTCGAAGGCAGGTTTAGAAATTGTTGTCTCTTTGTCGTCGGCGCGACCGTGACGACCCGACGGTTTATTTTTTTGTAGTAATCCCTATGTATTCCCTGCCCGGCGCGTGCGTTGAGAAGCTCGCTAAGAAAGCAGGGGTGCGAATACTCCGAAATATGTGCTGTCTCTGTGCAATCCTGTGTGCACGAATTGCTGACAATGTATGTGCGCCGACAGCGCCGTATGGCCGGCTGCCGTCGTTTCTTCTGCATTTGTGAACGAACAATAGAGGCCCGCCACGAAATGAAGGGTGTGCTTGTGTGCTGTAATAAAAGTGTGCCACCTCTAACAGCGGCGGGGGGGGGGGGGGGGGGAGGGTGATCACCCGTTCTCTCGCCCTTAAATGAAAGGGGCGCGGCCGAGACCTTTGGAGGAGCCGGGATACATTGGGGTGAACTTGACTGGATCGTCACCAATATATGCCGTTCCCCAACAGAGGGAACTAGGGAAAGGAGAAGTCACATAAACGCAGGTTTTAGACCGGGCTATCTAGAAAGTGAGGCTACAATCTGCTGCGAAGCGAAAAGAAGCTAGTGCCGTGCAGTATCGCCTGGGCCGCCTAGCCGCGTCTTAACTGCGAGTTACTAGTTGACGTAGAGACGACAAACCAACGTCTGCAACGAAGCGCACGGTAGTTCCCCTCAAGTTAGCTCAACCTGCTCGAAGGACGACGTCCGACCTTGATTCCCGGGAAACCCAGTCCAGTAATCGCATCCATGGCAACGAGATTGGGTTGCCAGCGTTTTTCGGGAAAGCTCTGCCGTCAACTCCACCCTCTATGGACTGGCTGTTTCTGCCCGGCCATGCGTGTGCGTCATTTATTTTCTTTTGAACTCTGTTTAGTTGACCACCGTTTAGTGTGCCTTGTGTAGTGTTAATTTCTATAATTACTGCGAACTGTTCGTTGTATTTTTTTGTATTCATCATTGATCTAGATTAAGTGCTAGTGTATTAGTGTTCCTGTGTTTTTTGTGTTACGTTTAAATTGTGTGTCGTTGCCGGTCTCTAAATACTTTTTTTCTTTCTTTCTCCCAACTCTGACCCCTTCACTGTGTTCGCTTGAGTACCGAAGGACCAACGGGCTTGTATACCTCGTCGACGACTTCGCGCCGACGGCGAACGGGTGACAAGCCACCGCACACACAAATTAGTGTACTGGTGGTGTCGCACGGACTTCTCAATCAAAGTACTGCTAAATTTCCTGCAGTTATGTGGCAGGAGGCCTAGAACCAACAAACCCACCGTGTTTAGTGGTACGTGCGTCAGACACGAACATTCAGTGTAAAAGTTTAAAAGGCGCTCAAAGGCGCGTTTCACTTAATCCACATTCATCTCTTTCCATACTAATCTCTTTCGTGCGACGCAATGTCGCCTTGTGATCAGTAAATGAACAAACAGCAAAACAATCAAAACGGCAAAACACACACCGCACAAACACACACTCTTACACAAATACACGCATCCGCACGCACACACACGCAAATGATCGATAGCAGAGTGTGCTCCTACAATGATAAAAAATAGTAATTAAGCCTTGCCATGCTAATACCAGGTACATACCGGCAGTGCAAAGTCATTTGAACTAAGGAACATCCAGCGTAAAGGTTCACGCGAGGTGACAAAGGAAAAGAGATGATCTCCTTTCTGATAAGGATCCCGTGCGAACAGGGAGACATCCTAACTACTTTACGGGCTTAGAGGGGTAGTCTCATGCGCAGCCACTAAGCAGATAAGCTGTCGTATTCGTTGTCTTGGTGAGACTTTTATAATTTTATTGCTTACGAAAACTGTTTTACAGTTAGCAGACTATGGCTAACAGCAAACTCTTATTCCAGTCATAATTTGAAACACATGCAACTGGACCCGACGATGACGTCGCCAGCGTCGAATCGCCATATTCGGCTCGGATAGCTTCATCCGCATAAAAGAGACCGCGCAGTACCATGCGTCACAGCCAAGACTCCTTTTCATAAGGGCTGCTACAGCGCCAGATAAAGGATTTTATGTCAAAGGAGCTTAGTTGACCCGTGTGTGAGCCCTGCGTTCCGCAAAACTCACTGCGGACAGTTGTACATGTAGCTGAATACAGCACGTCCTTTTACCTGCTTTTCATGCCTTTTAAACGGACCTGTTTCACGCGCCCCAACCGCTGCATTAACTTTGAATTAGGTGCTTTCCAAGATATAGAATTTTTGAAAAGCCCTAAGAATGCGGACACATGAAGACTCGCTTCATTCTCACTTGTGCCACAATTAAAGTAGGCTTAGATATCCCTTCTTTAAATTCTGTTTTTTTGAGACGAGGCTTGAAAGGATTTCGGCGCCAGAGAGACGCTATTGCGCCTTCGTGAAAACAACCGAACACCTGTTTTCGGGCGTATACGCTCATGTGAATAACATTCTCTGCGAACCGGAATGAATAAGCGCATTAGCGACCTCCTTATAAGAAATAAGAAATGAGGATTACGGAAAAATAGTATATGTATGTATATATATATATATATATATATATATATATATATATATATATATATGTGCTTCTGCAAGAACAGATGTTTATTCGGCTCTAATAAATGTAAAGCTAAGCTAATGATATTAGCTCAGGCAAATAGGCATACTTGACTGTTTTTTTTTTCGCGTTTGAACAGAAAAACGAATGTTACATACAGCGAGGTACGTGTGGATGTGACGGGTCGGTCTGCGCAGTTATCGCGTCTTTCGACAGCGCTCCAGTCCTAAAATATCTTGTCTGCAGGTCACAGAGCATTTTAAGCAACCAGATATGTTTCAGTTCACAAATTAAGAGGCAAAGGGCAAGCTAAGCCTTCAGGTATGCGGTTCGGGAAGCCTGTGATAGAGGGGGGCTGCGATGGAGCTTTCAAGCACTGATTTCTAAGCCGAAGACTTGTAGACATCTCCCGGAGGGGCATCGGTGAGCGAAATGCGATTTGTGGGGACAGTGTTCAGGGAAAGCATGCACATTTCGTTCCTATGAGTACTTCAGCGCGGTGCGAAAAGTCATGCCAAAGATGCTGTGCCTTTGTTCTACAATGTAATCAGGTTCTCAGGCCATTGAGGAACAAGAACGGTTTATTATTTAGAGACCTGTCGTGATTTTAAAGTGTACTATGTGCCGGAATCAGCAACGGCCTAATTAATTATGATGGTCGACTCTTTAGGAAGCCATGTCAAATTGCAGCATTGAACGTTTCGTTTTAAGCTATTTTGCATGTGCCTTGAAAGATTTCAGCAGATATTGCTGGACTCATAGATTTAGTTCTTATTGTGCTAGTTTCTCTGATGGTGATTTTTAAGCATTCTGCGGCGGTATGACGCGATACGTATTATGCTAGAAGAACTATGCAATACCAGACCTCTTTGGAGAAAGAAAAGATATTCTTCGAGTGTTTCATTGAACCGCAGGTATGAACGCCTGATAAATTACGGCGCAGAATGACTCATGTTCCCCTTCGCAGCGCTTATTCATAACATTTACTCGCATTCGAGTAGGCAGCATACTGTTCGTTCATGCATTAGCTGGGGACCCACGATGATATCTAAAGACATCAGCTTCGTAAAAGGTAGCGGAATCACTACCTGCATCTGGTGCATGGGAAAATAAAGCCAAAATATGCGTGCCCTGCTGGACTAGGACGCGAACTCAACTATTAAACTACCGTTGTGGCATCCATAGACGGATGAATGAATGTTACGGGGATCCCCTTTGGAATGGGGTGGTGGGTTGTGCCACCAAACTTTTGTTATTTTATCGCCGAAGGTCCTTCCTATGTACAAAAACAAAAGAAAAGAAAAAGGAAAAAAAGACGAAAAGAAAAGGCGCACCTGAACATGATAGATGGTTAGGTGCGCCACCTATAGGTCATGTGCATTGTGAAACGTTTAGATTTGAGTCGGCGCAAATTTCTTTTGGTTGAGCATGCAAAGTAGGACTCGTGGTCATACTGCGGTGCAGTGAACGCTTCTCGCGAAGTAAGCGGCAAGATGCGGATGTCCTGGGCTCGTCAGCGAAGCACAGCTACGTTGCGAATATATGCGCCCTTTCAACAAAATATTTTTCTGAAACCGGCCAACGAAAAAAAACAAAACAAAGAATGCAAAAACGTATGCTGGGGCCCTATAACGTAAAACTATTCCAATATGTTTCTATTCCAATTTCCTGACGTCAAATTTGCGTAACCACCGACGCAAGCACCGGGCGGTCACCCATAGGGTTGTCTGAACACACCAATCAAACGCTCTCCTCGTTCATAGGACGTCCCTTTTGTTTGCTTGAAAAACGAATAACATGGCCTACACTGAGCGGCTTGTTGTATCTAATTGGCTCACAAGAAGCGAGGAGAACGCTCAAGTGGAGAGAGATTCGATGGGGCCGAGCCAGTGCACTGAAAACCGATAACCGGATGAAGAGGGTGGTGCTGACGTCTGCGATTGGTCGGCTTTCCCTTACTTAGCTTGTGGTGGCTGGTCGAAAATCGCGGCGGCATGCAACGGAAGCTTAAGAATGACGCTAAAATTGACCCTCAGCAATGAAGAGTTGGCATAATGAGGTAGTAAACGTGCCGAAAGTACTTGAAAACGTTACACGGTCACGCAAGAAGTTTTATTATACGCAAATACACCCATGCTCTCCGGCAGGTGCGAGTAGCCAGCGTCTCAGCGATCGGCGGCAGCTATCTTTTATTCCTTTCGGAACGGGGCAGCCTGCGGCTATTCCGAAAAAAAATTCAGTTTTGTTCGGCATATTAATGCATCTTTATCGCGTACACGTCACTTTGACGCGGGGAGTTCGTGCGGTTTTGTGACGTCGCGTGACAGGCAGGTGAAGTGGGTGCAGCCCGAAAACTTTTCACCAATAGCCGAGGGCTAATGGCGAAAAGGGGTCGAATCAGAAATAACTGTTTTTCTTTTTTCTGTCAAATCATACATAATCAGTGTGCACACATCATATCAGATGGGGAGGTATTGCGGTTTTTGTAACGTCGCGTGACAGACAGGTGAAGTGGAGGGTGGTCGAAAAAAGTTTTTGACCAATCGCGGAGGGCTGATAGCAGAATTGGAATAGAAAAGTTTGGAATAGTTTTACGTTATAGCGCCCCTGAACTACAAAACAAAGCAGCACATGTAATTCCGCGCATAAGCGGATACAAGTACTTAGCGCTGAGCACGACAACGCGGTTGGGGCGCTACGTAGCTGACTATGTAGGCATGTTTACCCGGAACCGTCCAATACGCAGAGCAACTTTGTGCGGCGTTGCATTGAAGAGTTCCCGCTCATGATCACGTGTTTAGGCGAGTTTTGCCACTGAGGAGAGAAAAAAGCTTTGACGCATATGCGCGGGCCTCGCAGCCAGTGGCTTGTAAGCGCGTGCATGGGGTGGTACGTCATTGCGTCACGGCAGGCAAGAAAACTTTATTGCGCATACTTTGTATTCGAATCATAAAGTGGCACACTGTTTTAGCACTGCTACATTCTTTAAGGGTCGTACGGTAGTAGCTTCCTTACATTTAGAATGTAAGGAAGCTACTAAATAAGGAAGCCACGTAAATATGCCTACGTAGCTGACTATGTAGGCATATTTACCCGGAACCGTCCAATATGCAGAGCAACTTTGTGCGGCGTTGCATTGAAGAGTTCCTGCTCATGATCACGTGTTTAGGTGAGTTTTGCTACTGAGGAGAGAAAAAAGCTTTGACGCATATACGCGTGCCTCGCAGCCAGTGACTTGTAAGAGCGTGTATGGGGTGGTACGTCATTGCGTCACGGCAGGCAAGAAAACTTTATTGCGCATACTTTGTATTCGAATCGTAAAGTGGCACACTGTTTCAGCACTGCTACATTCTTTAAGGGTCGTACGGTAGTAGCTTCCTTACAATTCGAATGAGGTTCTTAGCCAATCTTGGCATCGTGTTGCAGTTGTCCAAGTCTGTTTTGCATGTCGAGTGGAGTATAAACGAGGCTGACGTCTCCTGTGAATATGGTTTCCAACAGGTGCCTTTGTTGTTAGCACGGTGTCCACTCGGATTAGCACAACTTGCCCTACAACATAGTTTCACATTGAGGTCTGCGACCCCATTATTTGAAATATAAACGAGATAGAAAATACATTGCAACAATAAATTTGCATTATTTATTCTTATAATAATATAAAAACTGTAGATTTACAAATCTACAGTTTTTGTATGTTGAAAAACTGAACAACTGTAACTTAAACAACAATTTGGGGAAGTCTATGGAAATTTGTCTGTCCAATTTAGCGGAAAACTGGCTTTGAAAGGGACGACACTACCGGCAAAGCGCATGGGAGACAGCGCACAAGAGCATAATTTGGCAAGAACAACAACAAAAACAAAGCCCCGTGGATATTAACGACGTTACCATTAGAAGAGCTAATAGCGATAACAGTGATGACCAGTGGCAAAGCACAGCTTTTGTGGAGGTAGTGTTGCTGAAATGCAGTCCGATAGTCCGAATTTTTAAAACATTTGCAACAGTACGAATGAGTTCCACAAACCACCTAAGTACCTGGAGTGAGCAGTGAGACCGCATGCATCTGCTTCGTGGGCACGGTCACGCAACGAAAGGTACGATGGTGGGCGATAAGTTCATTCACAGCCGAGAAAGAAAACTATATTGTGAGCATTAATTTACCCCTTCATCTTCTTCATCTGTATATATTCATCATCATGGCCAGCGTCATCGTCTGTAGCACACGGGCTGCGAAATAAACCGTTGAGGCAGAACAGCTGCCTTGCAAGTGGTGGAGGTGCGGGGTACTCGTGCTTTTTCCTTGCGCATGGTCGCCAACCGATCACTACCATCGACGTTTCCTTCTTTGGTGTCCCCATGCCTTCGTCCACATCAGTGTGTGAGCAGTTCGTTTCGCGCATTGCCCGGTGTCGCCAACGTGCCCGCCTCAACACCGACGCCAGTCAAGACCGCAAAATTCGCTATGATGCACCTCACCGTGTAGTTTCCTTCCACCCTGGAGACGACGTATTTATCTGAGTACCCTAAGGGCCCGTTAGGGCATTACATAGGGGAGGACGAAAAAGTTCAAGCATGATTGAAATCTGTACAATGTAAATATATGAAGGCATTGGGAACCATGAAAAACACCTAGCAGAAGCAAACAAAAAGAAAGAAAGAAAGAAAAGGGTAACGAAATTTATACAATGTTTAGTAGCGTGAAACGCGCATAAGAACATAAAATGTGATGCAAACAATCAGTACCCATCAGAACACGAGGTTAAGGATAAACACTTAGGTAAACAGCCTACACAGACACATATCTGATGAAACGGAATGAATTTTACACAATGCCCAGCACTTGAAAACACTGTTTATATAAATATTCAAGAAAACGTGGGATCTGACAGGTTGACACACTCTAAAAAGGTTAGCAGTGCTGCATGAAATGATGATGATTCCGTAAGCGAGACAGTGTTAGCAGGTAGCGAGTTCGATTCGGCAATAGATAAAACAAGAGGCGAATTTTGATAAGCGTTAGTCCTGGCAAATATAGGTTTTACTTTATGAACATGGTCTGTGCGGGTAGAGATATGGGGAACGGGAAGAATATGGGCTCGAGCGAATGCAATGTTGCTGTGGTAAAGGCTATGGAAGAAGGTGAACCGTGATAATTTCCTGCGCATGTCAAGTGAAGGGAGATTAAGTGATTTCTTTAAGGCGGACGCACTTTGATAGCGAGAGTATGAAGTTAAGATGAACCGCGCAGCTTTATTTTGAACTGATTCAAGTAGGTTCGTGAGATTAGAATGATGGGGGTGCCAAATTATTGACGCATATTCTAAAGAAGGCCTGACAAGAGAACTGTATGCGCGAAGTCTGGTATCTGTGTTAGCAAGGTGTAAGTGACGTTTCAGGTAACCAAGTTTTTTGCATGATTTTGAGGTGATGTGTTCAATGCGAGCATTCCAGCTTAAATTGGAGGTAAACAGGACACCCAAGTACTTGATTGAAGATACTGAGTCAACAGTAATACCGCGTATTGTATATTGCTCAGAGTTAGGTCGAGTTATCGAAGCAAATTTTACGTGTTTAGTTTTGGCTATGTTAATTTCCATCTGCCATGTGTCACACCAGTCAGTTAGTTTTGTTAAATCAGACTGCAACACAGAAATGTCGGCAAGGCAGCTTATTTCTTATTACAAGACGCAGTCATCTGCGAAGAGACGTATTTGTGAGGGAATATTAGTTGCGATGTCATTTATGTATATTAAAAATAGCAGTGGCCCAAGGACGGATCCTTGAGGAACTCCCGAAGTGACGTGAGTGCGGTTAGAAAAGCAGTTGTTGAGACTGATTACTTGAAATCGGTTCGTTAGGAACTCCTCAATCCATCGCGTCGTGTTATGGTCAAGCTGTAGGTTTCTAACTTTCAGTTTTAGTCGATTATCAGGTACTCGGTCGAAAGCTTTAGAAAAGTCAATAAAAATGGCGTCTGTAATAATCAATCTGTGCAAAGAAGTGTGAATATCTGTTACGAGTTCATAAAGTTGCGTCTGACGAGCGATTTTGGCGAAAGACATGTTGGTTATTGAGGAGCAGGTTATTGTCGTTAAGATAGGCTATAATGTGAGAGTATAGGATGTGTTCCAGTAGTTTGCAGCAGATAGATGTCAGTGATATAGGTCTGTAATTATTAGGGTCTGCTGTATCACCAGATTTAAATACCCGTATCACTAACGCCGATTTCCTATCTTCCGGTAGGCACCCTGTATCGAGTGATTGCTGAAATATTAGAGATAATAAAACTGAAGAGTAGTGCGAGGTTAATTTTAGAAGTTTAGCACTTACACCATCAGGACCTGGGCTGGTTTTATGAGGAAGCCTGTCAACGGCACAAGAAACACCATGTTCCGTTATTATGATGGATGAAAAGGGGAATCGAATAGATGGTTGTTGAAGTATGTGAGTGTTATCAAGTGGCAGTTCGTTAGTAAAAACTGCAGAGAAGCATTGGTAAATAGCTCAGTGCAATCTTTTGTGTTGAGCACTGCTCCATTTTCGGAAAGTAGTAAGGGAGCAGTGTGATCTGCTTTTGGGTTTACTACTTGCCAAAACTTTTTGGGATCAGTTTTTATCATATTGGGAAGGGTGCAATTAAAAAACTTGTGTTTAGCTTCGACAATTGTTGTTTCTGTATGGCGTGCTATGGTTTTGTAATTTTGCCAGTCTTCTGGAGCATTTGTTCGGGCAGCTTTTCTGAACGCTCTTTTTTTTCTTGTTTATACACTTCTTCACTTCGCGGTTAAACCACGGATCGTTCTGCCTTGAGCTGATGGTCATTCTTGGTATGCATGTAGTTTCAACTTCTTTGAGTTTATCGCGGAACAAGCTCCAGTTATCGTGTACCGTTCTGTTTTGAAAATTGTTTGCAAAGTCTGCTAATAATGAGGCCGTCATATCAACCATTCTGCCAGTGTCGGCGCGTGCGTAGTTGAGAATATATTTTTTCGCTGTATATTTCTTGGCAGGTTTCAATGCAAAGGAACATTGCACCACCCTGTGATCACTTAATGGTTCAAGCACATGTGTCGCAGCAAGGTCTGGATGATTTGTTAAAATGATATCTAGTATGTGATCACCCCGAGTTGGTTCGCGCACGACTCGAGTTAAGTGATGAAAATACAAGGTTTGTAGAAAATGAAGACACTCAGATCTGTTGCAATGTTCCTTTAAGGAAGAGGTTGACCACTCGATACCCGGGTAATTAAAATCACCCCCTAATATTAGTATGCATTTTGGAAACTGGGATAAGACCTGTTGTAAAGCATCATTGAAAAAATGAACAAATTACAAACGGCTATCGGGTGGACGATAGCATGCACCAATAACACATTGCGCATGTCCAATACGTGCAGAGACCCACACTATTTCAAGAGGAGAGTCGATTATCACTAGAGACGGTTGATAGCCATCTTTAATGACCACAATAACTCCGCCTCCTCGGAAGCCTTCCTGGTCCTTTCGAAAGATTACAAAAGATGGGTCAAGTGCAAGTTCGCTATTAGTGATGTCACTGGAAAGCCACGTTTCTGTACCTATTATTATATCTGTGGTGCAAGAATGTAAGAGCGTTTTCAGTGCATCAATTTTATGAAAAAGGCTGCGGAAATTTGCCAAGAGCAACGAGACTGCATGTACGGGCGTAAGCTTACGCCTCTCAGTTGTTTTTTGTCAATTACTGGAAGGTTGGTTCCTTGCAGCAACCTGTACAACATTATTAGTGATTGAATCAAACCGCTAAACAGAATCTTTAAAATGTAGAGACATATAACGAATCGAAAAACGTTCGTTTCCCTCACGATTGCTCTTAGCAATCTCGCACAACTTCCTACGAGCCAACTGTACCTTAGGCGAAAAGTCTTCTTCGATCCACACTTTAGGGGACTCGAGATTTTTCAGTTTATGGGCATTTTGTAAGACTTCTGTTTTAGATTTAAAGCTGAGGAATTTAATTATAATTGGACGGTGAAAACCATGACGGCGCTGACCAATACGGTGAGCATGCTCAATGTCTCCAACGTTGACCTTCAAGTGAGTGGAACAAAATTTCTTCACAATGGCTTCGGATTCGGCGTATCCTTCATGGCCCTCTTCGGGTATACCCATGATTATAAGGTTGTTGCGCCTCATTCTGTTACTTATGTCGTCCAAAACATCGACGAGTTCTTCATTTGCTTTAGATATGTTTGTCTTAACTTCTTGAACAGAATTTTTGACAGCGTCAAAGTGCTTTTTGATTTCCGGTACGCTACTAATCTTTTTTTCAATGGCGGTGACTCGGGTATTTAAGCTTGCTATTTGGTCGTTTACTTGTTTTAAATCGGATGAAATTTCTTCACGAAACTCTTTCAGAAATGTCAGTACGTCCTCAATCTTGGGCCCGGTATTACTCTCCACGTCTCCAGCTCGAAGCAAGAGCAGTGCGAGACAAATGCACAGCAATGTCAATGAGGGTCTGGGGCTAAGCGCGCGAATGAAGCACGATCAGTCATGTAAAAGTTGAACCCCACTGTGACTGCGGCATGCAAACAAACCAATGCGTGCGCGCTTTGTGCACAGATCCACACCCATTTGAACATCAAGAAAGGCACATACACAGGGGATCAACGGCCAAAACAAAAATCACGTAGGGCTAAACGAACAACTCAAAATTATGGCCTACCTATGACAGGAAAACGCACAACTCAGTACATGCTGCTTGTGGCCGCGAATCCCAACGAGTTGCTACAGTGCTGGTCCTTTTATAGGTCCAGGTGGCGCTGCTTCCGATATCGGCGACGCAGACTCAGTGAAGTTCGCTGCGGAACCAAGATAATCTTCAGGTGATGCAGAGCTTCGGTTTCTGATGATGGACGGCCAGGCAGCACACGGCGGCAAGCACGAGTCAACCTATGACAGGAAAACGCACAACTCAGTACATGCTGCTTGTGGCCGCGAATCCCAACGAGTTGCTACAGTGCTGGTCCTTTTATAGGTCCAGGTGGCGCTGCTTCCGATACCGGCGACGCAGACTCAGTGAAGTTCGCTGCGGAACCAAGATAATCTTCAGGTGATGCAGAGCTTCGGTTTCTGATGATGGACGGCCAGGCAGCACACGGCGGCAAGCACGAGTCAACCTATGACAGGAAAACGCACAACTCAGTACATGCTGCTTGTGGCCGCGAATCCCAACGAGTTGCTACAGTGCTGGTCCTTTTATAGGTCCAGGTGGCGCTGCTTCCGATACCGGCGACGCAGACTCAGTGAAGTTCGCTGCGGAACCAAGATAATCTTCAGGTGATGCAGAGCTTCGGTTTCTGATGATGGACGGCCAGGCAGCACACGGCGGCAAGCACGAGTCAACCTATGACAGGAAAACGCACAACTCAGTACATGCTGCTTGTGGCCGCGAATCCCAACGAGTTGCTACAGTGCTGGTCCTTTTATAGGTCCAGGTGGCGCTGCTTCCGATACCGGCGACGCAGACTCAGTGAAGTTCGCTGCGGAACCAAGATAATCTTCAGGTGATGCAGAGCTTCGGTTTCTGATGATGGACGGCCAGGCAGCACACGGCGGCAAGCACGAGTCAACCTATGACAGGAAAACGCACAACTCAGTACATGCTGCTTGTGGCCGCGAATCCCCAGTTCGCGCTCCTGGATTGTGCGATAGAAATTTCACTCCCATTTTATCGGGCCCTACATTGCTCGGGAACAGACTTCGCCAGTTAACTACCCTGTCAATCCAGTTGTTCCGCCTATGGACGGCCGCTGCTGTGCCGCAGAGATTGTGCGTGTTTCGCGTTTAAAGCCTTTCATACGGCCTTTCCCGCCGTATACAGCGTAACCAGTGGCCAGGTTGGCCGCTTCCACGTGCGGGGCGAATTGTGGGAGCATTATTCTACCCCTTCATCTTCTTCATCTGTACTTATACATCATCATGGCCAGCGTCATCGTATTTAGCGCGCGAGCTGCGAAATAAACCGTTGAGGTTGTACAGCTGTCTCGCAATGTATATATATATATATATATATATATATATATATATATATATATATATGTATATATATATATATATATATATATATATATATATATATGTGTGTGTATATATGTATGTATTCATTTCACCATTGCCTATATTACAATGCGTTCGTGAACCATGTAGCATTTCATCTCGTTGACAAGAGAGCTATAAGGAGATACGCCTTCCCTGCTGACACCTCTAATCTTGAGCTGCCATGGCTGGAGTTTGGCGTTCTGATAGAGACTAGAGCTCCGCCTGAAAAATTAACAAGAATAAAAAATACCCACAATGATGTTTAAAGAGTGCTGCTTATGCTTGCAAATACTTTTGTGTAAACGACTTTCATGGTGGATATGGAGAAAAACACTGTGGAGCCCTATCTCGGCTGTGTCGATGGTTCTAATGCATGGACCCTTAATAAAACAAGCAGATAAAAAACAAGTTGTTACGCTTAAATTGTTCAGAAAAGCGGATGCGAGTCAAACGAGATGGCGGAAATATTATCAGCGAAGGTGGCCGACCAATGACAAAATGCACTTGCGAACGAAGAGCTTCGTTAATTCCGCCACTGAATTCTGGGCCAAGACAGATAGTGAACCCGCCTTTTCTAACCACATACGCACCGCCCTAAATGTTTCACTTCCAATCAAGGCTAATTAATTCCTGGCTTGAATGGACCATCAGTTCGCCAATGATGAAGTTTGTTCGTATTCGTTGTTTGAGCGGGCCCTCGACTAAACTATCGTTAGCCAGGTTTGTCAGATGACGCCTTCTTTTTTTGAACGAACCTTTCAATGTAGAACACTTAGTGCCCCCTCCCCCTCCATTTATTATAGCATATAAAACTTCAAGGGCAACAATCAACTACAGAAATCATCCCCATCGTCAATTCCCGGTAAAGGCATTCAAGCACAGCTGGCGCAATAAAAATGCACGCAAGCCGAATACATTTTCAAAAGGGGGACGTAGGAGAATGAGTACTTACGGCACATAATAGTCGAAAGACTGCCTAAAAGGGCAGTATCTATAGAAGGGAAGTTTCGGGCAGAGCAACAACAAGCGCTGGCCATCTGCTACTGAACCTGTCAGTGCGGTACCTCGGGATAAACAGTCTCTGGTGAAAACGTCGCTCTCCCCTCTCCAACAAGCGCTGAACCAGTACTCCCTGCATAGCGTCTTCTCCACGCTACAAACAGTAAGTATCGTTTGCACTACCAGGGACTCGCGGTGAGGCCAGGAAAGCGATAGCGCTTGCTTGAAATTACGAGGATGGCGCGTGCGCCAGCTGTGTTCAGGAGGCACAGTGCCCGCGTGGTAATCGCCGCTTTGCCCGACGCCCTTAATGCTCCGCTCCAGATCAGCTGTACTGTGGTCGGCTCGGTGCCTTGACTCACGTGTTGTGCAGATACCCTGATCCACCCAATGGGCGCAACGTGGCAGGGTGAATCTTTTCGCAGCACCATCTCTGTGGACTCATCCAACGTATCGAGCTAGCACTAGTTGTGCTGAGCCGCAAGCTGTCCTTGTTGCCACTCTTCATATATTGGTATCTGCGCCTATAACTTGTTCTTCAGGAACATGCGCGACGTTTTCTTTAAGCTCCCGCAATGTCCAGAAATGGTCAAACGTTTGATAAAAGTCGGTCGTAAGTGGCCATAAAGGCAATATATGTTTTGTTCCAATACCCTCCATGTCCGTCTAAACAGGCAGCTGAAAGGACAGTGACTATTTGAAATCTCGTTCCTCCCATGACGAAGCTGGAAAGAAATTTAGCTTAGCTTCGTGAAAATAGCACCACAGTCAAAAAACGATGGAGGCTACTTTGCTGTCCAAACAAGGTGGTGGCTTAGCAGAAGTATTGAGAATACAACGGGAATGTAATCTGCTCTTAGGAAAACGTAGTCAGGCTCCCTTACGAGCTTAACTTAAGTTATGTATTTTGGTATGTTCGCACAGGGTGCAAAGGGTTAAAACACAGGGATAAAATGTGTTTCTTAGCTTTTTCTTGTCGACGCGATATGGCGTCGTGTCGCAAAAGCGGGCAAAAAATTTTGAGTTGGTTATTGTGGAGGACGGACGTGTTTTGCCGGCTTCGGCGAAACATGTTTTTTGTGCATGCTTTGAGCTTGCTTTTGTTTATGATTGCGCAGATTTTTTAGCTTTTCAATAATAATGGGCTACTTTTTCTTCTTTTTTTGGTATGTGCGGGTATGTTTCTCCTGTATTTGGTTTTGCAGAATAGAGTGTCCTTTCGCGCCACGTTTTTCCACACGTGCAACCATGCGGGACGTTAAGTCTTTATAGCCATTAAATAGTAGTTTGGAAGTGGCAACACCATTAGGTGTTAGTGGTTTTAGTGTGTGTGGATTGGTATCGGCGATATTGCTTTGGTAGAAAAGTGAGAGCGTGGCCGCGTGCTTGTACACGTGCGAGCACGCGTCATAGCTCGTCTGTGCGGCATTTATTGCTTCTACAGCATTGATGATAATTACTTTGTCATAATTTAAGGATTTACATGCTGCACGTATCAGCCTTTGCTAGAAGGCACGTGCTCTGAAAGCTTCAGCATTTGCATTTAAAAAAAAGCTAAATGCTACGCATGGTAAGAAAGATGGTGTGCGGAAAGTGTGCGGAAAGTGCCTGAAGCTAGAGGAGATGAGGATGAGAATGGAGAGCAAGTCGAGTCAATCGGCAGACACCGTGCTGTCGATACTAGGCAAAAGAAAATTAAGGATTTCCAAGATAAGCTTGTGTAACAGGTCGAACAGCTCAGAAATGAGCTAAATATGGAGCGCGGTGAACGGAGGGCGGCGGAAGAAGGACTTCAGACAGCCGAGGAAAGGCGGAACAGGGCCGCCGTCATGAACGAGAATGGTCGTGACGATAAAACGCAGTCTCCCGGTGTGAGATGACGGGGAGTGTCAAGAAAGCATATGGAATACGTGCAACGCCGAGATGGGGTAGTCGGAAAGAGCTGCATATACCTTCATGCGGCCACAAAGGAAAAGCAGAAATGCAGGGGTAAGTTCCCCTTGTCAAGTCCGAATAACATGGGAAAGGATGACAAAGGAAAGAAGGGAGAGGCCTCGGTAGTAGCAGAGAGTGAAAGGTGATTATAGGCGGCGACTGAAACCTGGGTAGGTGCTCAGAAGCAGTTGTGGAGAGGATGAAAGGTGACAAAAGATTGGCGGTAGGTACATTTCCAGGACGGACATTGGGCGCTGTCATGGAGGGAGCAAAAGAAAAGCTCGCGGGAAGTGCCCTCGGGCGCAACCTTGTCGTACCAGCAGATAAACTAAATGACGTCCTAAACAGAAAAGAGGCAAGCCCAGCGTTTAGCGAAGGGCGTAAACGACTTGTGCGAACTGTTCCCTGAGGTGCAGATCATGGTGTGCACGGTGCCGGAGGTGCCTGTACGTGAGAGCAATGTACAAAGAGCCGTAGTGGTTGCTAATGAGGCTATATGGACAATGAGGTAAGAGAAAAATTTCGAGTTTGTAGAATTAAAGGGCGAAGTGAGAAGGTGTGGTAGTTTTCTACGAGACGGGATCCACTTCAATCACAGGCTTAGACGAAAAGTAGGCTGGCGACTTACTGGTCGTGCCGTTGCTTTATTGGGGGGGCCAGCGGGCGCTCAGGTGGCAAGTGTGGATAGTATTGAAGAAGGTGCTCAGAGAAACCTCACAATAAAATTGCCATCAATGACAAAAAAGACGAAAACTAGGAAGAGAGCTCGCCATGCAATAGGATACATACACATGCAGTGCGGCAGAAGAAAGGAAAAGTGGGTAGAGATTCCGGAGGAGTTAAATAGAGAACAAATAGGGATTGATGAGGTTACAGAAATGCACCTTAGAGACTCGGAAGAACCGCCAGTGATTGGGAATTATGTTTGGGAAAGGTGCAACAGAACTAAATAGGAAATAAATGGAAGGGGAGTCGGAATGCTTATCCATCAGGGAGCCAAATGGAAAAGGTTAAATTCAAAATGTCAAGAGGACGTTTGGTTATCATGTACAATGAGTAGAGAGAAAACGTGGCTGGGCGTGGCGTATTTGTGCACCGGAAATAATTGCATAGAGAAGAATGAAGATTTAGTGGAATTCCTAAGTACTTATATTAAGGGTTTCGGGAATGATGCCGAAATTATCCTATTAGGTGACATGAGTGCCCACATGTAGGATCTAGATCGCTATACCGAGAACCGCGAGGAGTCAATGCTAGATCTCTGTGAGCAACGTAACCTCGTTATCGTTAATACAGCGCCAGGGCTGTGTATTTGCTCTAATGTATACATTTTATGACAGGAGGTCCCCTTTCCGCCACATGCTCTGGGAGCTCCTTCTATATACTTGTGTAAGCATGTGTAACTACTTATTAAAGAAATAAACCAAACTGAAGAAAAAAGTTTCATTTGGAGACCACGTAAGATGTGGGAAACTGGCAATCGACCATTGGTTACTATCTGATGGCAGAAGGAATTCGGGATAAGTTGAGAGAAATGGTCATTGACGAGGATGGGTATAGCAGCATAGGGAGTGATCATAAACGCATCAATTTGAACATGGGATACGTACTTGGGGAAGAAAGCAAGAAGCACCAAATGGCCAATCCAGATTTGATCGCTGAACAAATAACAAGTGTAGTCACAAGTGTTGAGGAAGAAATTGGCAAATGGCTAGGCTAGGTGTGGGAATATAGTGAGCTTCTAAGTGTAACAACGACAAAAATACGGAAAGAGAAGCGACGTGCACTCTGGAAAGGAAAAAAAAACAGAGAATCTGGTACAAAAGGGGGAAACGCGAAGCTATCGCCAAGCGACTGAAAACATCCCGAGAACACAGGCAGACAAAAACACAAACCGCAGTTTCTGCAGGATAAAGTAGCAGTCGGTAGGCAAAACTCTGGTGTCGGTGATTGTCCTCATTGTACATACATGACGAGGGCAGAGTTCGGCGAATGAGTGGTGGCAGACTTTGCTCGAGACTTGCGCGAAACCACTGTGTCTAATGATCGTGCTCACGCTCTCTATATTTGCGCCCGTGAATCACTTCTCGCGCTATTAGCAAAGCAAGCGATACTGCATGTAGAGTGTAACGCAGCGCTTATTTGTACGTTTTTCTCCCACTTCCCAGAAGAATGAAATTCTCCGCCGACCTTGGAGCAATTGTGAACCCATTGCTCGTGCTGTTACTTCTTGCCTGGATCCAGTTGAGCCGAGCGAAGCGTCTCCATAGAATGGACCCGGAAGACCCAGAAGCGTACCAGATGGCTGAGTACGTCGAAATAACGATGTCAGAAGACGGTGGCGTTGTCAACCGAGTGGACAAAGTTCGACTAGCATTCTGGAAAGTGAGTAAATTTATAAGTACATCCGGTTTGTTTTGCCACTTTGGCTTGTTACTCTGTTCAATATTGCAAATTTGGAACACACACACGACGAAACTTGAATACAAGTACTACTAGCAAGATTTGGAGCTGCCGCTGCACGTTCTTGAAGTTCTGCAACACGGCTTCGAATATGGAAGGATGGATGCTACGAGCAACCCTCTAGAATCGGGTCGGTGGTTTGCGCCACGAAGGTGTTTTTTTACTCTGCGAAATGTCTTGCCTATCTTACCTTTTTAACGGACGAACATTTCGCGGCATCAAACTTTGCTTTTGCAGACCCCCGTTCATTGTCCTTTGTTTATCTGCCACCAAACCTGCAACCATCTTTTACTAAACTGTGTGGCGGGCATGCTTACTTTCCCCCTGCTATCTATGAGCCCAGGGGCTTCAAGTAAGCCAGCGGAGCGTAAACCGAAGGCCGCGTGTATTATACCTTTAAGTTCTAATAAAACATGTTTTACCATTTCCTTATCAACCACATGTTTCTTCTTGCTTTGTGTACCTCGCTTTACAGCTACGCCTTTTAAGGCATCCTGATCTCTCTTCGACAAATAAAAGAAGCTTATCTATTGTTTCTTTCCTGATTTAGTTTTTTCCTCTTAGGTAGTTACTGATAGCAGGTGTCTTCTACATTTCCGACGACCATGAGAATGTCTCAGCCTTACTGACGGCATTTTACGTTCTTCGCTTCTATGCTACTTGCTAAACTGACGCATACTTGTTGATAAAATTCCTAGTCCTTTTCATTCACTGGGATTTAGTGTTTGTTCGTCTAGGAACACCTGAACACTTTCGCCATTTACTTCCTTTGAAATTCCTCAGTACGTTTTCGAAAGCAATCTTACTCTGAGCTTCGCTCACTTGAAAACGTTTCCAGCCTATAGCGCCATGCACAGCTTCATATGTAGCGTTCCTGTGGGCGCCCAATGCGAGGCGACCGCGTTTCAAAATGTAAGTACAAGAACCGTTACACCTTTCCACAAACCGCGGAGCACCTCGTGCCTAGTGCATCCTCATAGAGCGAGGTGTTTTATTAGGACCGCAGTTGTGTTCCCCTTTCCTGCTACTGCTATTTCTCGTGTTTCCATATATGGTTTTCCCTCGCTAATTCATGTACCGAGGTGTTTGTCGTCTTTTAATCTGAGCTATTTCTTGACCCTTTATTGTCACTCTTCGTTGTTATTATTGAATACCATAATGTGTCCTTTTGTAATGCTAAATTTGTAACCTAGAATCTCATCTTCTGTCCGCAGAGATTACCCGAATGTTGCATATCACTTTGCCTTTCAGCAAGGAACTGAATGATACCCGCATAAAACAAATCTGGGAATTGTTTCTCAACTTTCGTGCTCCCGTGTTTGTATGACAGATTACACATTATGACGATTCCTTCTAGCGCCCTTTCCGTCCTTACCATGTAAAACACAAACAACTGCGGGGATAAAGGAAATCCTCTCTTGGTTCCTCGGTGATATCAAAACAAATGGTACTTTCTAGGTTAATTTCCATCAAAAGATGTATAGAGCCATTGCGTAAGCCTTTCCCTTCTAGAATATCCCACACAATGTTGCAGTTCAACATGTCACATTGTTCGCTAAAGTCCGAAAGACCTATATAATGCTCTGGCATCTTCCCC
Source organism: Dermacentor albipictus (assembly GCF_038994185.2). Lineage (NCBI taxonomy): Eukaryota > Metazoa > Arthropoda > Arachnida > Ixodida > Ixodidae > Dermacentor > Dermacentor albipictus. The sequence continues at coordinate 80,694,498 of NC_091827.1, read as the reverse complement.
AGATATTTCAGTACACTCAGTAAGAAAAAATGTTTTCATCTAGACGGCTAACGACTGTGAAGTCATTCATAAGTTCTAATATTCACACGCGTTCTGCCAATGCTTACAGTTTTACTTGATTTGCCGGTATTGCTAACCCGTATATTACTGATTTAATGGTCAACAATCTACACGTGTGAATTCTATATTTCGTCCTCGTCCTTTTATAAAATAAGTTAATTGTACTTCTTCGCCCACTTTTTGGTATGTGCCTAACTTCTAAGCGTGTTTGTGATGCTTCCGACAGAGTTTCCTTACTGTTTCACCCGGTTTCATTAATCAGCTCGACGGGAAGCTCCTCTAACCCTGCGGCTGTGCACTTAAAAATTTTCTGTGCGGCTTTCCGCCACTGAAAATTTCTGACCACTAGATCATTTTCTGTGTATTTCTCGTTCATGCTCATTTTTCTCTCAGTATCGACATCATCATTACCTTTAAGTAATTTCACGGGTATTTTTCGGATTTAATTTAATGCCACGTCCCCTTGGGGTTTGTTTCACTCTTTGTCTAGGATAGGTTTCTGCCTGACAGTTGATGCGGTTTCAAGATATTCTTGGCTTAACCCTCTTTTTCTTTTCTATTTCTGACAACCAACGTTCAGCTGCACCTTTAATCTTTGCTTGAAACAGTATTTGAACCGTAGATTTTGTTGTCCCCGCACATTTCCACTTTCTGTGGGCTTCCTCCTGCAGTAACTGCGCTTTTGTTGCTTGTCTATGCTCTCGTGATGCTCTCTGCAGCTCATAAATTGCTTCCTATGTCTCCTTGTTCCATGAGCTTCTCATTTTTTTTCTAAAAGACATGTTGATTTTCATTCTTTACTTTTGTCTTTATTGCACTAAGAAGCTGATGATAATTTAACTTTTTGCTTGGCTTTGTCCCAAGTTGTTTGTCTGCTCTTGTGACTATATTTGTTGTTTGCTTTTCGTTAAAATATAAACTGATCTTTCCATGCTCCTTACTATATTTCCCAACTAGATACCCCAGTTTCAAAATTATGCTTTTATGGACACTCGTTATGTTGCTATACCATTCCTCATCAATGACCAGTTCCCTCAGCATATCAGAAATTCTTTCTGTTCTCAAAGAGCGATCAGTCTTCAATTGGTTATTTCCGGCTTTCCATGTGATCTGGCAACGACATTTAGGCCCCGTAATCACTATAGTAAGGTAACGTTGCTCCCAGAGATCTAGCGCTACCTTCCAGTTGTTGGCTCTAAACAACCTAGGTCCTGCGTGTCGGCATTCAGGTCACCTGGCAAAATAACTTCATTATATTTACCGAGACCCTTAATTTCACCATTTAAGTACTCCACTAACTCTTCATTCTTATCTCCACATTTCTTTTCTGTCCGCAAATACGTTACGCTCAGCCATGTCTTCCTTCCGCTCACTATGTCTGATATAGAAAGATGTTCTTGACACTTTAAATTTTACCTTTGCCATTTGGCTCCTTGATGCATGAGCATGATGTGTTCCCCCTCATTTTCTCCCTCAGTTATTCTGTTACATCCTTCCCGAACATAATTATGAATCACTCGTTGTTCTTCAAAGCGTCTAATATGTGTTTCGCTAGCCGCCTGCAAACCTATTTGTTCTCGGTATAGCTGCTCTTCAACCTCTAACAATTCGGCTTTTTTTCTGCGTCCTGCATGTTAATGTAGCCTACTGCACGGCGATTTCTCTTCAGTACTTTCTTCCCCCTTTTCCTTTTCTTCTGACGATAATGCTAGTCTGCGGTTCCCCTAAGGGACCGTCTTCATTACTACCTAACCTGACCTCTTGAGCATCCACTGGCGTCCCAACAAAGCTATTGCGCAGCAAGTAGTCGCCAGACCACTTCACCCCCTAGGCTGAAATTGAATTGCATTATGTCCACTTTAAAACCATCATACCTTCTCACTTGCCTGCTTACCTCCACAATCTCGAAACCTTCTTCTCGACTCACTCTTTATATCGCTTCATTGTCGATCACAACCGCTCTTTGTACGTTACTGTCAGGTACAGGTACCTCCAGCACCGTGTATACCGCAATCTGCACCCGGAGGGACAACTCGTCTAAGTAATCTACACCCTTCGCCAAACGCTGGGCTAGCCCTGACCCTTTTTCTGACCTGTTCAGCGCACCGTTTAGCACGTAAATATCCTCAGGACCAAAACACACGTACAAAAAAAAAACGACTACCTAATAGCCTTAACACTTGCAACCTACTATTTAAGGAATAACACACTTGAAGTCCCACATGGTCGCTTACGTTCAAGCATGTGGCACAGAAGGAGGCTCTAACTGTACTACAAAAAGATGTATTGATAGACACACGCACGCATACACACACAAAAAAAACAAACCACTAAGGAGCTTTGTCCTTTTCAGCCTACTATATAAAGGCTAAAAAGAATGCTAGCAAGTTGCCAGACAGAGGTAAGGTCAAATCATGAACAATGAAATGTATATTTTCTTCGCTGCCATGAAGTGCTAAAAAAAGTGGAGGACGCTTAAGCTTTGCCTTCAAGAGTGGAACGCGACAGCGTTCCCGTCGACCCGCCAAGGGGTTTAAGACAATGCACTATGGCGCAGCGATCACTTACGAGGCGCCCAGCATCGGACTTTGCACCCACCTATCACGCGGCGAGCGTCGAGCAACGCATCGTTCGGCGCGGCAACGAAACGTGCGCCTCAGCAAACGGAACGAACCAAAGGACTCGGTGTCTCGGAGGGGGAAACGATCTACGCCAGCCAAACGTCGCGATCGGCACGGGTAGAGAGATAGATAGATAGCAATCTAAAGAAAGGAACGGCGCTTGAATCTGCAACCCGTGTGGGAGCACGACGAAGCATCGTCAGGGGAGAGGGAGTCGGGGCCACGACGCGCATGGCACTGGTCCCCCCACAGCCCCAATGCGCGCGTGGCGTGCCACCCGTCAGGGCAGCGCCGTAAATTGAGAGGAGGCGGTCTTCTGTGTTTGCCGCAAGATGGCTCTGCGTGTGCGGTAAGCGCAGAAGAAATGTAGCGGAAACGTACTTCGCTACTTGTGTAACTGCGACTTCTCTAAGTTACATGCTGATAATTACCGATATACACCGCAGTATAACCTTCTACGGCACGTTTCTAAGGCAACACCGCATTCACTAGAAGTGATTTTGTACCGCTTTCAAGCATCGAACTCGTGGCTGAGTGGTAGCATCTCCGTCTCACACTCCGGAGAGCCTGGTTCGATTCCCAACAGCCCATCTTGGAAGTTGCTTTTTATTTATGAAGTGCCTGCCGCGATTTATCGCTCACGGCCAACGCCGCGGACGGCGACACCAACGCCGACGACACCGGCTTTTCTGCGACACGAGCTCCTTAACGCAATCGCGTTAAAACACGCCCGTCCGCCAAAAACATCTACGAGGACATTAGTAAGTGCGGCCATCTACACTACAGTGGCGAAAGCTAAACACCGGAAAGCGCGGCGGGTACCTTACGTGAGCGCTGTCACCAATTCAGGTAAGCTATCGTGGGTTTAAGTCTGACGCCGCAATGAAGCAAAACAAAATGTTGCAAGCTGTTGGCCGCAACTTTCTTATTCAGTAGCCACTAAGCAGCTTTTGTACCTTAGGATTTCAGTTTCCGCTTGCGAAAAAGTACGCTATGCCGCAGAAATACAACCACGTGCAGCGGAGTGTATTTTAGTCGAAAAAAAGTGAACTGCAACCGCACACCATGTCATAGCCTCACAATTACATCCGACAGTCAAGATAGGAAAACGTTCTATAGCGACGATCACCTTTTTTATTGAAACAAGTATTTTGAGGGAACCAGTGTTTGCCCTATCTAAAGGTACGCTTTTCTGATATATAAAGGCGTAGTTTTGTGTGTAAAACCGGCGCCAATAGGATTAAAAACCATATTTTCCTGTAGGATGCATAAAATTGCCAATTAATTGTAGGATAATAGGGATATCTACTTGCCCTGATTTTATTTTTGCCGTTTGTAGAAAATGGCGCTGTTGTCTTGACACGTTGAACTACGTGCCAAGTCAAAGAAGGATATTGCTTGTTAGTGAGGCTAGCGCTGGCTCTCAAGAAGAGGAAAGTTCTGTGTATGAGACAGGTGACAATCACTGTAAACGTGCCGAGAGAATTATTTAAAGGAAGTCGAGTCTCAAACGTTAGTGACATGGAATTTCATTTTCCGATCAGGGCGAGCTTCCATAATATATTGCAGATCTTCACGGCTGCTTCAGTATTTCCAATGTATTTTTCCCAAACTCTAATTTCGGTCACTGAAAATGAACGCAACCCGTGAAAGCCGCTCTGTTCCAGCGCACAAGGCATCCAAGTGCTTAGAAGAACGTGCAGGCGGATGTCAAATATTCGAATGAGAAGTGGCCAGTATTATTCAAGGAGAGATAGGAAAAAAGTCAGACTTCTGCGCGGGTATATACAGGTACATAATATGCCCTATTGCCTCAAGCTATGTATAGTCGGATGCACCTTTAGTCTGCAGTGAAGCCCCGCCCGCACCCTTATACCACCAGCCAATAATCCTGAGCGAGGCTTCAGATAGTTCGTAATTCAAACTTTCTCCGTTACCTTAGTGAGGTGGTAACCACAAAAAAATAAAATTATAAGCGCGTAATTTTATGCGCTTCTTTATTATAAGTTATGCATACACGGATCCGTACCTCACGACTATCTGTTCTCGATAACTCTCTCCTCGTATATGTCGCTGCTGGGGGACTGGTACAGAGGCTGGAAAGCGAGTGGTATTCATGGACGGAGGCGGCGGCACGCATTGGCAACGAGAACTGTGGAGGGGAAAGTTAAAAGAAAAGTAAATTGTGGAGCCTTACATGCCAAAACCACGATCTGATTATAAGGCACGCCGTAAAGGGAGGGACTCCGAAAGAATTTCGACCACCTGAGGTTTTGTTACGTGCAGCAAAACTTAAGTACACGGGCATTTTCGCCTTTCGCCCCCATCAAAATGAAGCCCCTGTGGCCGGGATATGATCCCGCGACCTCGTGCGTAGCAGCCCACGGGGGGTGCATGATGGGCAGTTGGGAGATCGGAATGAGGCTACTCTGTTTCATCAAGTAGCGTCATGCTCGAGTGCCTCGGCAACGTATGTAAATTAGGAAATACAAAAGAAGAATGTACGCAGGCAGTAGACATGTGCGACAATACAGGATCGCAGCTCAATTTCAAGCCCACACTCTGAAATAATTTACACCCTTAAATGGGAAAAAGGGTGTAAATATGTCTATAACTTACACCCTTACGGCATCAGTTATATATACCACACCCTAGGGTGTGAGTAATATACACATTTACACTCTTGTTACTTATAGGGCTGTAAATTATATTACAGTGAGACTCTAGTATCGTCTGTCCGGGTGTATTGCGCACTTGTCCTTCCTTCGCCTTCGACCTTGTTTATAAAGATGCCTTCTGAATACATGCGTAGTCTAACCGAGGCAGAAAAGGAGAAACTTCGTGCAAAAGCAGCTCGTCGTCGTCACACTGGCAATTTAGGTATGTCGGGTGGCGAAGCCTACGGGAGACGTGCCTGCGAGTGAAGAAAAAAAGTCACATTATGCAGTATACGTCGACATTATCGCGGTCTACAAGCTGGAATCGTCGGAGAAAATTACGGAAATAGCTCATGAATCTTATTCGGAAATTGATGAAATATGTGCGCGTTAGGAATGTAATAGACCAATCATCCCGTATTATATTTTTTGAGGGACCATTGGAGCATTCATTTCATGCCTAATTATGCAGGCGATTTTCATATTCTTGTGAAATTTCTCACCTGATTTCAGTGGCTCCCTTTTATTTTTGTTGTGGTAATTTCTTTAGAATTGGCAGTGAGCCTCTGCGATCTGAGTAGTACCTCTAGATAAATCGCTCATAGGGGATCCATGAGAAAAAAAAATTACATGCGTAAATACGGATTGGAGCGCATAAGCCAGGCATTACCGAATTATTACAAGGAGCTTACCACGATTGCTAAAAAAAAGTCTTCAATTATTGCATTCTGCCGGTACCACCTGAAGGGGCAGAGACTTGGAGGCTACCAAAGAAGCAGGATAACAGCTTAAGGACGACGTAAAGTGCGATTGAACGAATTATTTTAGACGTAAAATTAAGATAGAGGAGGACAGTGGCGTGCATGAGAGATAAACGTAGATAGCCGATATTCTAGTTGACATTAAGAGAAAAAGATAGAGCTGACTAGGCTGTGTAATGGGTAGGGCAGCGAAATAGTTCACCATTAGAGTTAAACAATGGGTGCTTAGGGAAGCGAAGCGTAGTCTGGGAGGCAGAAAATAAAGTAGGGAGATGAAATTACAATATTTGCTGGTGGAACATGGAGTCCGCAATGGCAAAACAGGGGTAATTGGAGACCGCAGAGAGAGATGTTCGTCCTGGCGTCGACATAAAATAGGCTGATGATGATGATGATGATGATGATGACGATGGTGATGATGATGAATTGGTCTATGGCGAAAGGGGCTAAAAATTCTGCAAAATGCAAACAATAGTAAAAATAGAAAATAATCTAGCATTCGGCGGACGAATAACATAGCAGAAGGTAAGCCCTCGCAAAAAAGAAAGTAATTTGTCGGTTTATTTCGAGACGAAAGGGGAACATGAACTACCGTAAATTTGTTACTGGTAAAATAGATTGAATAGAAACTAATAGTAAAACAGATTTTAGCAGATTGGAAATATAATATAAAGGTTCATCTGTTAAGCCATTTGTCTGTGGAAAAAGAGTTCGACGATAGAATATTTATGTAACACGAACTAGTCGTGATTATTCTCCCGTTAATTAGGAGGCGGTGGAAAGGGTGGGGAGACGCGGGATGGGCCGTTTGCGCGGAGCGACTGTGTCATTTGTAACATTCCTTTATTTTGTTTCACACGTGTAGCGTCGAATGGCAGTACCACATCAAAAAGAAAGAGAAAACAAAGTGTTTACACCGATTTTACCACAAGCAACTTGCATCTGTAAAAAAAGAGCAATAAATTACATTTGACTACGGAAAGGATCAGCACAGTAAATTGGTATTTGTTGGGTATTTGGTTTGTTGAACTATCTGCAACGGAAAATTCAAACAAAGCAATCGAAAATGCTACTGTATGCTGTGAAGTATGTTTTCCGTGCTTAAACAATGATTTTCGGTTTTGAAACTCAACGCAACAACAATGATATGGAAGAGATTGGAGGTTTATATTGGCATCGCCGTCTTTTTTTTTTGGATACGACTCGCAGGTGCTATAACGAATCTTATTTGTCTGCGCAGGAAGTGGATGCTGGAAAGGCGTACTCACTGAAGTACCTGACGAGGCCGACGGTCTGCACGTATCCTGTGCATAAGCAAATAGAGAGATGCGCCATGACTGACCCGGAGGTAGGCTGTAAAATTTTTCGTGTTGGATTGAGTGCTGCTGTTCAGCGTGCAGAGGCGACGCAGGGCCTGTGAAGGCTGATGCAGCTAACAGCTCTGGAATAAAAAGAAGCATGAACTCGGGGCCAACTCAGATGCCGCTGGTCATATACGTGTGAAAGGAAAAAAAGAAAAGAGAAACGCTTTTATTAGACAACCGCTGCATCAATTTGAGAGAGAAAGAAACGTTCTAGTGAGCTTGCCATCGCTAGGATGACGCCTTGGATAGCGCTTGCGTCTACTTCATTATTCTTATAATCACAGCGAGGCAATCACGGTTGTTCGCATTAGTCAGAGCCACCTATGGGCCACGCGCTTGCAAAGAGCAATTACCTATTCCGCCCCACAATAGTCCTACGGAACTCCCCCCCCCCCATATAGTATTTATTGCCACATGTTCTTAACACCTGCTTGGCTGCATGTGTGTTGTAGTGCTCACTCTGCCTGAATAAACCTACACTCTTAAAATTTTCACACCCTTGTGGGTGTAATGCTGGTGTACGAATCTTTTCACCTTTGTAAACACCCTTGAAACACCCTTTCTTACCGGAAAAGGGTGTTCAAAAAGAAAACACCCTTGGAACACCCCAGTCTTTCTAATTTACACCATAATTATAGGGGAGAAAGTGAACAAGCATTCAGTATATGATAAATGAACATTGGCAGTTGACGTGTTGATATTGGATACATGAAACGCGCGCTACCTGCGCTTGAATCAGGCAGCTAGAATGATAAGATCGGGGCATCTAGGCAGCAGCGCAGTGACTCCGAACAGCGGTCAAAAATGAAGTTTCCCACAAATGTTGATATCGAACAGATGACACTAACTTTGCATAGCCAGATGACTTTGCATAGCCAGATATCTGCAAAAGGCTTCGCATGATCAATGAAAAAATATTTACAATGCTATCACTGAATACTTAAAGGTGTGCAACCGGTTGGACTGGGAATGGTTATGAGTGAGGGCTAACGGTAAATAGCTCACCAACTTACGGTTTGTAGATGACATTGGCATACTCAGCAACGCTGCAGACTATTTGCAACAAACGTTTGAGGACCTTAGCGCAGAAAGTATAAAAGCCTGATTGAAAGTTAGTATGCAGAAGAGAAAAGTAATGTTCCGCAGCCTGGCGAAAGAACGAAATGTCATGGTCGGCAGTCAGCCTCTAGAACCTGCGCAGAAATATGTTTATTGAGGTTAATTACTCGCAGGGGCCTTTGATCAAGGAAATTAGCAAAAATTAAAAATTAGTTGGAGAGCTTACGGCAGGCGTTACCAAATCCTGACCACGTAGCTTCCTGCTAATCATTGCTTTCTACCGTTACTAACGTATGGGGTCAAAACTTGGAAGTTGCCAAAGAAGCTTGGGAAGACGTTGAGGACCGCGGAACGAGCGATGGCATGAAAAATATTAGGCACGACGATAATAGACTGCAAGACAGCGATGCGGATTAGAGAGCGAACGGGGATAGCTGATATTCTGGTTGACATCAAGAGGAAGAAGTCATGCTGGGCAGACATTGCAATGCGTAAGGGAGAAAACTGCTGGTCTATTGTAGTTGCAGAATGGGTGCTACGGGAAGGGAAGCACAGTCGAGGACGGCAGAGAATAAGGTGGACGTGATGGAATTAGGAAACTTGAAGGCACGTAGAACTAGTTAGCACAAGACAGGGGTATTGGAGATCGCTGGAGAAGCTTTCGTCCTGCGATGGACGTCCAAATAGGCTGATGATGATGATGTTGTCATGACATCCATGCCAGCTTCGCGGCATGTCATTCATATTATGTCATGCATGCGCGTCATGCACGTTCTGATAGCTCGATTTGCGTCTATTGCGTGGGTGGGGGGCGAGTAGTGGCGTAGCCAAGGGGGCCTCGCCGGGCAACTTGTAACGCGCACAAACAGTAAATTTTTTGCTACGATGGCAATGGCCCTGCTCCTTCCCCCTCCATGGTCAATTGGCCCCCCTCCCCCCCTTCACCCGAAAAATTTTCTGGCTATGCCACTGTATGAAGGGGGGTGTAAGATTGCTCTAGACCCCTTCCCCTAACTTGTCAACGGAAAGGAGGGAGGGGACGGGAGCTGCCGCCAGGCCGCAAACCTCAGGCAGCCCAATTACCCGCTGCATTTCTCTTTGGACGTGAATACTGCTCTAATGTCATTACACAGTAGGATTCATGGCGCTTCGAGGGCATTCGACAATTAAAAAAAACCACATACAGCCATAAACAAGTCTAACTTGAGCAGATCTTTGAGAGCTGGGCAAGACTCTCATAGAAAGGAAAGCTTCGCACCCCTCTTACATGCATTGTCAACTCTAGGTCACAGCCGACTGCACATTTCCGGTAAAAAAATCACACAGGAACTCCTCTGGGATTTGTCTGAGTATGCGTAAGCATTGTGACGCTTCCTCATCTACATGCAGTCCATGTCGTTATCAATGTTATGAGACTTGATCCGACGAGTATAAGCGAGAGCGCTGCGGCGACACGAGCTGCTGTGGTCGACGGCGCCAAGTGAATGGCGCAAGCAAAGTACTGCAGGTGGCGAGGCCAGGTGCGCTTGTGACGTTCCGTTCATTTTGCACCGTTATCGCTCTTTAGCCCTTCTCATCTGCGTCGAAGCATTATCGACCGTTCTCCGGCGGCGGCTGCTTGTTGCACGGCCGCGCGAACCGCATCTTGAAAGCGAACTGTAATGCGGACAGAGTGTGCCCACTGCTGCAAACTTCACGCACTGTGTTCTCACCGTTTACTTCGCTTTGAAGAAAGACGCGCGTACACCTATCTTGAAAGTGATCGTCGAAAAGCGCATATTGCGGCATGAGCTGAGAGCTTCGTGAGCACTATGTTCTCGCCGCAGCTAGCATGAAGGTGAATTCACTCGTTGCTGCGGGTGCTATTTTGAAAGATATCGTGTGGTACGAACTGACGGACGGATGGTTTTTTCTTGTTGGGTAAGTATAGAAATACCTACGTTATAAAAAATCGCAGGGTTCGCGAATTTCGCGATAATATGCAACACCAACCTACTCCCCCGCGCCCCGCTGAGCGATGCCGTCTTGGTCGCCCCCTCCCCACCCCCGGAAAAAGGGACACTACGCCTCTAAGTTGAAGTACCGATGATGAAACGTAAAAATGACAAGAACGCCGTATCCTTACGCGTTGTCTCATGGCCTCCGACATTTGCTTGCGAAGCCAGCGCACGCGAATCTAGGAGGCCATAATTGACCGCTTATTTGCATAAAAAGACAAAAACAAATGCCAAGGGACACAGTAAAAAAAATGTAAACAAAGAATTGATGTTAACCATACTGTTCGGGGAAAAGAAATAAGAAAATTAGACAGCCTCAACACACGCCACTAAAGCCACCACCGCCGGCATGACGTCGGCACCAACAGTTGGCAACATTGGTTCACCTCTACACAGCTGCTTCTTCGTCTCCGCAACGAGAGCCGCCATCTTCTCGCGCCTAACGTTTTGTATGGTTTTGTTCTATGCAAGTCCGCGCACGCAGCTCATCGGTGGATGCACGGCTGCACGGCGTCGCAATGCGACCCGCGTCATTTTCTCGTGTTCGCATAATCGGTGTGAGACATGTCGCATGTGAAATGTTTGATAGAGTGAGTGAGTGAGTATAGACTTTATTTGAAAACAAGGTATTGACGGATGAAGTGCCTCCCGTCCATGCTAAGCGGCCGTACGGGGTTCCGAAGCGTCGACGGGTTTCCGGCATGCGGATTTCAGGTACGTGCAAATGCGTTTCGCCCTCCTATTGAGCTCCGGAGCAAAGCGTGGAATATTTCATGTAAAAGATGCAGTGCCCGTCATCATGATGTGAATTTCGAGCGGCAAACGAGGGCTGCGGCACTTCGCGCACACCGCAGCTGCTAAGTCAGCGTGGAAATCGTTTTTCGTTACCGTAATATGTTGCTGTCAAACCTGCGGCTTGTGGACATCTAGCCCATTGACTTTTGCTTGTGGCTGCGATAGGTATGTAAATGGAAGCGGTAATAATTTTCGAGAGCAGACAGTTGTTTCGCTCGATGTTTGGTCGTGTTCATGGCCTTATGAAGGCTAGAAAACTGGCTTGAAAGCTGTTTGCTTACCAGATGAGAATATGTATAAGTGTTGGAAGTAACAGAACTGGAAGAAGTCAGCAAATAATGAGGCCAAGGAAAGCATACAGGAACTTGTTCCAAGTTCTTTATATGGAGTATACACATGATAAATTCAATGGAAGTGAAAGTGGATGAAACGACATCCACCTGTGGGTGCAGAACGGACCCATAACGTTCATATTCCGCATGTGATATACTAACCTCTGTTGTACTACGGCCGCGTTCGAGCGTCGACAATCTGAGGGGCCATTGTGGACGGTTGAATGCTGCCTTGGTAGCACAGTGGTTAGTGCATCGTGTGCCTAATGCAAAGGTTGTAAGTTCTTTCCCCACCCATGGCTGGTCGTTTTTCTTTTACCATTTTCATTTGCCTTTATCATTTCTACATTTAAATAGAAAATTACAAATAGGTTTCCAGGTGCCTTCCCTGGCATCTCCCAGCTGTGATAAAGAAACATTTTGACCCTCAATTGCCTTTCCTCTCGTTTAGAATAACAGGAGCTTCATTTTAAAAATAATGAATTCACCTTGTACAGCATCTCAATGTGGTCTCAAAGAAATCTTATCACAGCATGTGTATTACTAAGTGAAGTTTTTGTTAAGATGATGATGTAGCATGGGACCTAATTAGTAGCCTTTGTGCACAGAGATATGACTAGTCTTATAGATAGGAGGATTTTAAGAAGCACTTCTAATAAGGTCTGATCATGTGTTTAAAAAAACTGTAATCTAACATGATTTGAGGCATAACTGTTGCCCCTGAGAAATATTTGGATCATCTGCATTGGCATTGTTTTTAGACAGCACCAATACTGCGTCGATTGAGGTAGCCTCGTTGAACATGAAGCATTGCTTCTTGCTGAGTCAAGGAAATATTGCATATCTGATGTGCCTGTGTCATATGCTCAAATGCTGTTTTAAGGCTGCAGATAAAAAAAATGACTTCACTAGCCTTCCAGAGATTGCTGAGATTGCTTCAGTAGTCTATGCTACTCGATCATAACCAATTTACCAGAGAGAACTTTCAATACAGTTGGCTTTGCAATGTTTATGCAAAATACCACAATTGGCTACTAGACATGTGACTGTGCTAAAACTTGAAATTAATGACCAGTAAGATTTATGGAACAGCAAAAGTTAGTTTATTATTCCAGAACAAGATGCCAGGCACTTCAGTGATTTCTGTATTAGAGTTTCTTACAGTAATTACTAGAGGGAACTCTGGCGCTGCAGTCGTACCGCCATGGGAATGATAGGAAGCAAATGGATTTGTCTGATCTTCGTGCATGTGAATACAGACGTTCTTGTGGCTTTGTATATTATACGCTATATAAATATTATTGTCGTAAATTTCAGCACAGTCTATACTCTTCGTAGTGCAGAAGACGCCGCCAACACGCATAATTGCTATTAATTGCAATGATTGAGCTTGTCCAGGTGCCAATATCGAAATGCGCCAAGCGTCTCAAGGCACTGGTATGCCCGCGATAAATTCATCAGGGCGTTGCACTCACTTGTCGTTACGTGCCTCTGTGGCCTAATGGTTTAAATATCAGACTTCTGTTCTAGAGTTCCTGTGTTCGAATCCTGTCGTCGGATGATCTTAATGATGTTTATTTTTTTATTACACAGTATATTGTTGAAAATGGCTAGTTTATTAAGTCACGAAGCCGTTTTCAGCCAAACAGACGAAGTTTAGGCAAATCCATGTACTTCCTATAATTCCCATGCTGGCACAACCGTTCTTGTTTCATCTCCTGTAGCCACTAGCGTCAGAGTTCCCTCTAGTAATTATTGTATGAAACTCTATGATTTCTGCACCTCGCTCGTGCAGAAGCGGCACCACACCTGCTGCGTAAACATGCACTACCTTTCGACGAAGTGCAGGGAATGCTGTGAACTCGCCCTGTATAAAAGCTTGCACTAAGTAAAACAAATCACAACGTGCAGTTGCTGCCATGTTGAACTGGTGGAAAGAGTAGTTAAATGCAGCACCTCCTGAACTAGTTCAGAAAGTGCAGGTTAATCGAGTGGAGATTAAATACATTAACACAAGTTGAGTGATTCTGCATTACACTCACGAAATATACTTCATGATACCTTTACATTCATTTCTTTTGTTATTAAGAATCCCTTTTGCATTGTTGGACAAAACTACAGAATGCCAACATATTTTCTAGCATTCACTGGTAGCGAACATGTCAAAACTTGTTCTAGTTTCTCGATTGCCGCTTTACCCGTTAGTTAATTCCGGAAAAATGTACCAAATTTTCCAAACTTTCATATGTATTCATTTTTTGTTGTCATTATAATTCTAAAAATATATTACTTCATTGTTCGCTGGTTAGAAATAACACAAAAATATAAGCTGCTCTTTCGGGCAGCTTTCGCTCAACGCCTACTGTAACTCATCTTTGACAATAAGAGAAGCATAACATCGGGCAGAAAGAGTGCGACTAGTCATTGGCGATATTGGTGCTACCTCCAGTCATTAGTACAGCTCGGGATCAAGGGTTAAAGGTTGCGACTTCATTGCTGCCGAATTTTATTTCTGCAGGTGTTACACTTGGGTGTAGCGTGCGTATGTAAGTGTGCATGCATTAAAATGACTTCATGCTAGAGCAAAGCAACTGTAGTGCAGAGAGGCATCAGTCATCTTTATATATTTGTTTTGTAAAGATGCGCTAAGTTTCTTTTTTGCAGTATAGACTGGGCGCTCTTTCGCCAAAGATGCCCTTGTGCTATTAAAACCTATCGATTAGTCAACCTTTTGCAGTAGCAGGTTCTTATTCTTTTTTCAGGATCGGTGCGCCATTTTTAATTTGTTTTTGATGAACTGTGGAATTCCTACTCACAGGAATGCATGTCATCTGAGGTGTTCCTTTTTCAGTCATAAATGTTGAGGTTGTCTTTGTGAAAGTCGATTTCTTGCCTCAAAGGAGCTTGTACAAACTGGCCAAGCTGATAATTCTACCTGCTTATATACGAAATATGTTGCGGTTATGAACCATCAAAATGAATGACACATAGTACAAAAATTTTATGTATTAAAACAATTTCATGAAATTTTTGGTGTTTTTTGCGTTCGTGTTGCCCACTTCTCTACTCTTGTGTCCTGTCTGCACGCCTCACCTCTTTTTATGCATATTAAATATCGTCTAACTTTAACCATACTTTCTTTACCACTACGCAGGGAGAAAAAGTTTTAGTAACGCCATGCATTCAGTATGGTGGCCCAGACGTGTATGCAAGCAACCTCTTTCATGTGGACCAAGAACTACTCTTCAGTGTCCCGCAGACTTCCATGCGAAGCCCTCAACATTCTCGTCTCAGTGTAATGGCTGCTCATCTATCAGCGTGTCCATCACCAAGACTGCCAGTTGTAAAGCTTCTGAACCCCTTTAGGAAAGCTTAATAATGTTTTTGTTTAATTTTCACAGTTAGCCGTAGAATCTGAACATTTTTGATGTTACTAACATTTTTACCTGGCACAAAGCGGTGCAATAACTTTAAGCCAGTGTAATGTATTTAAGTGATGCTTACTGTAATGCCTATCTGGTTTTGTTAGTTTTCAAGAAATTTAAATGTCTGATGAGGTAACAGCATTCCAATTTGTCATCGTGACTCGTTTCAATGAGCTGCTTGGAAATAAGACGCAAAACATACCACACGCCAGCTGAAGCATTTTTGTTTTCATGACTACAGTATCCACGTTTCAAAAGATGAAAAGTATATACGTTTCAAAAGATGAAAAGTGGGGAAATCAGCCTAAAGAACATAATCATCCTATGATTGTCATGTCCTTACAGCTCTGCAATGACTAATGCCTCATACATCTTGGGAGCACATTGGTGGCAATGCCTACAGGTATATTTGATAAGAGATTATCTTGCACCCAGATTTGCCACACAGTTGATGGCTGATGGCTTTTTTTGTCGTCTTCATGTTATTACTACGTATTCAATATTCATTTAGATGTAAAGGACACTCCAGGCACTGACGTACCAAATGGCACTTGCATTTCAGGGGACAAAGTGTCCTGCATGCCTGTCACAAAACGTGTTCTAGCGGCTACCTTGCCTCTATAGGTAAATGGACACCAGATGCTCTGTGTACAATGTAATCGGTGCGCTTGTCTGGAGTGCTTGAAAGATGTGCTACGGGCTTTACTGGCACTGTTTGAAGATAATGCATGATTCTAGAAAGCCTGCAGCTGAGTATTACACACCTCGATTCATACAATGTACTCTGGAAGTTTTGCTAGGTGGTATCTGTTTGCTGCCTGACCGTATGGCACCTTTACGAGTAATCGCAGGTGAATGCAGATGCTGAGGCTTTATCAACTGGCAAGGTGAAAAAGAATGCTGTGCCACCACTGTGGCTGCACACTCGGAGATGCAAGCTATATTGAACCAGGTGTTCGGTAGACGTACCCGTGCAGCCAAAGCATTGTTTGAGCCCTATAGGTAACTGCATTCACAACTGCACACAAGTGTGCGGTCACAGCAGAAAGTTGAGAACAAGCACCATTTTTACTGGTGTTTCTTCGAAACAGTGCAAGTCATTCTTTCACCAAGGCTGGTAATCATGCATAGGTAATGAGAACAGGGCATTTGTGACACACAAGGGGTCATGTGTCTCAAGTTTAATTAGATCAGTAATTTATGAGATGAAATTATAAAAGTTACCTTTTGTTCTTTATTGGTCTCTTGGAGAGACGTGACCATTTCCGGCAATTTAGTCTTTACTTTTTATGTCTAGATTTGGTGTGCATATTGCAACTGTAACCACCAGTCAGGGCTCTGTCCTGCCCAGTTTTTATGCTGTCTTTGTGATATTTGCAATATTTTGCAGTTTAGCTGAGCGAAGTATATATCTTTACTATTGCTAGTTTTCATGTTCAACTTTTGTGCAGTGCTCACTAGTTATTACTAGCCATGTTTTGTTCACATAGGTTCTTTGACTGTAGCGCGAAGTGACAAGGACACCGAGACACAGACAGGACGCGCGCTAACTCCCAACTAAATTTTTATTGAAATGAAGGGCATGTATATATATATATATATATATATATATATATATATATATATATATATATATATATAGGTGATTGCAAAAATCCGCAGCATAAGAACATGGCGAGGTATGCAGACATCAGTTAAACATATCAGAAAGTAGGGAAGTCAAGAAAGGAAACAACAAAAAAACTCCTTCAGATTAACACACGTGTTGTGAAGATACTGACAGTCGCATTCTAACAGTGACAAAGATGCATGGCTAACGCGAGTCTCTCGTAATCGTTTAATGTGTAATGCCTCATTATTTCCCGTGTGGTTTGACATTTGTGCCTTGAAAGAATTTTTGTGTCTTAAAACAGGTCTACAACCGCTATTGAAACAATGTGATGCTAGATATGAAGCATTAGGGTTGTTAAGTGAATGTTTGTGTTCCTTTAGTCTAGTATTAATGCACCTGCCGCTCTGTCCAATGTAAGCCTTCCCGTACTGGAGAGGAATCTGATAAACTATTCCAGTGTAACAAGGCACAAAAGGGGACACATGTCTAATGCCGCAATCATCTTTTCTATTTCTGCCACCCTGTTCAAGTTTCCTATTTATCATAGGGCACATGGCAGACAATTTGCGGGGGGCCAAGAAACTGTATCGACGTCATATCTATTGGCCACGTTCCCTAAACCATGGAATGATCTATGTACATAGGGCACCACAGCAAACCTTCTTTTTCTGTTTTTCTTGTTTCTTAGCGGGGCTCTTTACTCATTTTAAAAGCTTTTCGCAGGTTAGTGATAATAAATGCACAGGATAACTAGCCTTTTCGAGCCTATGCATTTGTTGTGAAAAACTTTGTTTCATATTGTGTGCACATGACTTAGTAATGGCAGACTTAAGAGCTGAGTAAGCTAGTCATGTCTACACAATACGAAACAAAGTTTTTCACAAATAAATAGATGGGCTCGAGAAGGCTAGTTATTCTGCGCATTTATTATCACCTACCTGCGAAAAGCTTTTAAAATGGGTAAAAAGCCCCGCTAAGAAACTAGAAAAAAAAAAGAAAAAAAAGGTTAGCTGTGGTGCCCTATGTGCATAGATCATCCCGTAGTTTACGGAACGTAGCCAATAGATATTATGTCCATACAGTTTTTTCGGTCCCCCACAAGTTGTCTATCGTGCCCTATGATAAATAAGAAACCTGAACAGGGTGGCAAAAAAGAAAAGATGATTGTGGCATTAGACACGTGTCCCCTTTTGTGCCTTGTAACACTGGTATAGCTTAACAGATTACTCTCAAGTGCGGGAAGGCTTACATTGGACAGAGCGGCAGGTGTATTATTATTAGACTAAATGAACACAAACATTCACTTAACAACCCTAATGCTTCACATCTAGCGTCACATATTTTTCATTGCGGTTGTAAACCTTTGTTTGACAACACAAAAATTCTTTCGAGACACAAATGCCAAACCACACAGAAAATATTCGAGGCATATTCCACATTAAAGATTAGGAGAGACTTGTGTTAACCATGCATGTTTGTCTCTGTTAACATGCGATTTTCAGTATCTTCACAACACGTGCGTTAATCTGAAGTAGACTTTTCGTTGTGTCCGTTTTTGGCTTCCCTACTTCCTCATATGTTTAACTGATGTCTTCATACCTTGTGATGTTCCTGTGCTGCGGTTTTTTGCAATCACCTATATATATATATATATATATATATATATATATATATATATATATATATATATATATATATATATATATATATATATATATACATATATATATATATATATATATATATATATATATATATATATATATATATATATATATATATATATATATATATATATATGTGTGTTGTAGGCAAAGAGGGATTCTTCAGGCTAACTTTCAAACGTAAAGAACTTGAGTGGTGCTACAAGGTAAACAGAACAAGTATTTAATTTCGACAGTTTCGTTCGGTGGACCGATCTTCGTCAGGTTTTACAAACAAATGGCAGTTCGGCCGTGGTAGGGAAGACACCAGACCGGGTACCCGGTCGTTCTTACATACATCAAACCGAGAGGAACAGTTATATATATATATATATATATATATATATATATATATATATAGTCATATAATGAGAAGCCAACAAACACTGACACCAAGTACAACATAGGGGAAATTGCATGTGCTTAATAAATGAAATAAAGTAATGATAAATTAATGTAAATTAAAGTGGACACTCCCAGGGTTCTACTAGTACACATAAATACCCAAGAAAGTGGATGGGGAAACGCCGCCGCGGTAGCTCAATTGGTAGAGCATCGCACGCGACATGCGAAGGTTGTGGGTTCGGTTCCCACCTGCG
The DNA here is from genome assembly GCF_038994185.2 of Dermacentor albipictus. Lineage (NCBI taxonomy): Eukaryota > Metazoa > Arthropoda > Arachnida > Ixodida > Ixodidae > Dermacentor > Dermacentor albipictus. The sequence goes on along the minus strand of NC_091827.1, from coordinate 80,675,513 downwards.
GCAAGTTGTTTTTTCATCCACTTTAATTTACATTAATTTATCATTACTTTATTTCATTTATTAAGCACATGCAATTTCCCCTATGTTGTACTTGGTGTCAGTGTTTGTTGGCTTCTCATTATATGACTAATAATTATCGGGTCCCTCGGTTAACCCCCTTTCTTCTCGTTTATATATATATATATATATATATATATATATTGTTTCAATAAAAATTTAGTTGAGAATTAGCGCTCGTCCTGTCTGCTTCTAGCCAGTGTCTGTGGCACTTTGCGCTGCAATCCAAGATCATGTACCGTGCCAACTCGCCCAACTTTCTATCCTTTTGTTCACATAGACACACTCAGACTTGTTCTTTCTTATGTGGCGGGTTATGTTCGTACTTTATGATAAGATGCAGTGCTTTTAGAATGAAAACATGTGATAGTTCGTAGTGAGGTCATTTAAAAAAAACTTTTCTGCTTAAAATTTAATTGAAAAAGCCTGTGCTATTATTCAGTGCTTATGTCTTTGTATCGGTATGGTTTTACTGCTTATTTTCCTTTTCAATTTAAAAATCTGCAAGCAATTTAATGTAATCATTTCTCCTTAATGAAATAATAAATACTTTTCTTCTGACATTTCGTCACAAATTTTACGATGATTTTGTTCAATGAGGTAGCCTTAGACTAGGTGATTGTTATTCTGGTAGCTTATCTTCCAATGCCGGTGGGATATTCAGCGCAAGCATATGGTGAAAAATAAACTGAATGATTGGGTATAAGCAGCTCACTGACAGTAAATGAAGCATGCAAATATTTCAGCAAATATTGCATGCTTATACATTAAACAGCACGCACAGCTACACATGTAGTTTTGTTTGTAAATGCTGAATCATTAGTCTAAGTGGAAGCGCTTTATTGCACGTTGTTCTTTGGCTTTCAGTGCTACCTTTAGGTCATTATGTAAGTGAAGGTACTAGTAGATGCATCCCGTGGAGATAAATGAAAACTTTGCTGAATAGGGCTATCACATATGTGCTTAAAACGGCAAAAAACTGCTTGACAGGCAAACGTATGCTTCTATAGTACTGCACTGGTTACCGTCGCCAATCTATGCATTGCTTGCACTCTATTGCATTCAATATGAGCTACAACAGCGAGCTGTCGTGGCTTTCCCTCCTGGTCAAGCTGGTGTTGCTGCGAACATTTTTGACCAAGAAAAGTGGAGGTTTTTAATTATTTCAGAAATGCATGTAACATCATGCTTTTGGTTGTGTGCTGTTTCCATGGAGTGATAAGTACTGGTGCACCAATGTGCGGCAGATCCTGTGTCCTTAATGCAGCGTGCGTTGTTATTGTGCTCTGCATCCTGCCGGCACTGTCCTATCACAGCAGAGGAAGATGACGAAAAGCATAGGGTGTGTGCGTTGCTGCGATCGCGAAACTTAAATTTTTTTCCTGAAAGTGTCGCACGTCGCACGATATGACGACGCTTCACACATTCTGGCTTATACTGAACAAGGTAGTATCATAGCTAAGGCTAGGCAGCATTCACAACAGCATGTCTGTCCATTAACTACATGGCTGTAGTGAACGCTAAAATGCAGGGATAACACACTTTTGAAAGGGTGGTGTCTGTGTTACACCCATATAGGATGGGTGTTTGTTTTACACCCATAGGCAAGCTGACGTCATATTAACACCTTTTCCTTTGGGGAGTGTTAACTTACACACCTCTGCATGGGGTGTAGCAACGCACCCAAAAAGGGTGTCACCCATGAAACAAGTCATTTACACCCTTAAGGGTGTTAAAATTATTACAGTGTAGGGACGAGGCCAAGCTCAGACTCGCAATCTCACATCGACCACGGTTCCGCAGAGCTGGCGGTGACCTTTGGATACTAATTAAAAATTCGCCCTCTCAAGGGCCCTATAACGTAAAACTACTCCAATTTGTTTTTATTCCAGTCTCCTTTCATCAAATTTACGTAATCGCCGACGCAAGCATCGGCGGTAACCCGCAGTATTGTTTAAAAACCCTAATCAAACGCGAAAAATAATACTTCACTTTTGTTCAGCGTGTTAATGCGTCTTGAGTGCATTCACGTCACTGACGCTGTGAGTTTTCGTCGTTTTGAGACGCCGCGTGATAGACAGGCGAAGTAGGCCTAGCCCGAAAAGGTTTAATTAATGGCAGAGTGTTATGGTGGAAAAGTCGTTGAATCAGAAATAATTATTTTTCTTTCATTTTGTCTAATTATGCATAATCAGTGAGCACACATCATATCAGATGGGGCATTTTCGCGGTTTTTGTGACGTCGCGTGAGGGACAGGCGAAGTGGGTGTAGCCCGAACGAGAGAGACAGAATAAACGTTTATTGTAGTAGAGTGGGGGGTTGCCCGCAAATTTTTTTTTACCGATCTTGGAGGACTTACTGCAGGGGCCCTATAATGTAAAACTATTCCAACCTGTTCTTATTCCACTCTACTGACGTCAAATTTACGTAACCCCCGACGCAAGCATCGGGCGGCGACCCGCAGCATTGCCTGAACAGAGCAATCAAAAGCTCTCCTGTTTTGCAGTAGGTCACCTTTGTTTGCTTTCAAAACCAATAAGATTCTCTACATTGAGGGTATATTTCATCTAATTCGTTGACAAGAGGAGAGCAGCACGCTCAAGTGGAGAGGGTTTCGATGGGGCCGAGCCAGCGCGCTGAAAATAGATAACCGGATGAAGAGCGCGATGCCGCTGTTTGTGATTGGTCTCATTTCCTTAATTAGCTTGCGGTGGCTTGCCTAAATTGCGGCGGCGTGCAGCGCAAGGTTAAGAATGCCGCTAACATGGATGCTCAGGAACGAATAGATGGCAGAATGTATACGTGCCGAAAGCGCTCGATAATGTTATACAGCCACGCAAAAAGTTTTGCTATACGCAAATAACCCATGCCCTCCGGCAGGTGCGAGAAGCCAGTGCTTGAGCTATCGGTGGCAGCCATCTACTATTCCTTTCGGAACGGGCCAGTCTCCCGCTATCCAGAAAAAAAATCGAGTTTTGTTCGGCATATTGATGCATCTTTAACGTACGTGTAAACATTACTTTGACGCAACGAGGTTTCGCGGTCTTGTGACGTCGAGTGACAGGCAGGTGATGTGGGTGCAGCCTGAAACCTTTTTTTTGGCAAATAGCAGAAAGTTAATGGTGAAAAGGCGTCGAATCAGAACTAATAAATTTTCTTATGTTCGGTAGAATCACGCATAATCAGTGTTTTCACGTCATATCAGATTGGGAGCTATCATGGATTTCGCGACGTCGCGTGACAGACAGGCGAAGAGTGGGCGGTGCAAAAATGTTTTTGACCGATCACGGAGGGCTGACTGCAAAATTGGAATAGAAAATTTGGAATAACTTTACCTTATAGAACCCCTGTTTTGAGGCGTGGCAGGGTGGGCTATTGGAACTACATGAAAAGGTAAAAAAAAGGAAAAATACAGAAAAAAGCCTTATCTGAAAAATTCAACCATATGCGCGGAGCTTGCAAAATTGAGACATAAACTGAAACAAGCTATTAAATGAAAACTAAGGCTTCATTCACATCGTCGCCATTCACACCACCCCGTCACCATCAGAACGCGGCTTACGTCTGGAGCCTTCGTTTCTTAAGTGTTTTTTTTTTCTCAAAAAAGGGACGCCGGTGACATGTGCGATCGTCTTGTGTTAAGCGAAAAATGGAGAGAAAACGCTCTTTCCTAATGAACGCCGCCACCCTGGCGTTGTGGTTGGCGACTGCGTGACTCAGGCTGAACCCTACATTGCAGGAAACGCTACCTAGCGGCTTCGGAGAGAGAATAGAAGTATAGAAAATTAAACAGCAGAAAAAGTACGTTTCCTTTAGAGAACATCCACGTTCTACGCTAACTTCACCGTAGAACATACACCGGAATACCGGAATAACATTTCAAGAACTATATAGTACGTTCTGGCATTCACAATTCCTGTGGGTAGAAACGCAAAACGCTAAGCCCTGGTAGGTGTGCTTGCATCGAGCAACATTCTTCGACATATCACAGTTTGAAACAGCCATTTTTACGTGTTGGTCGCTGAAATAATGACAAGTTATGCTCTCTTCCTTTTCTCGCAGCCAAACAGAGAGTGCTTTGCTATCATAACGCAGCCTTACATAGGAACCAAAGGAAATATATGGACTGTAGACCACTACGATTGCAGGCCTGCCCATGGTATGGATGAATATCGAAAGCGGAACGCCGAAATTCTTGAGCACGCTCAAAACGGAACCACAAGTGGGGCCACCAACAACGTTTCTCTCGGACATCAAGTCAGATAAGATGAAATAAACTTCTGAGGTACAACCTTGAATGTTGACTAGTCTTTGTTTGTGACCTTAGACAGCGCTGTTATAATCAAGAAGTTGAATTGAACTGGTTCAAAATAAAACAAACCGCCACCTTCCATCTTAACGTCCAATGGCAGAAATAAATGATATGACACGTGGCTTTCTGATACCATCTCTCACATCTCTTTGCACGAGTTTCTGTTGCTATGTCATAACTTTTAGAAACGAGTTGCTTTCTCTTCCAGATTAACTTTCAGTGCGTATGTACCGTAAACTTAACGAGCTGATGTCATTTTGCAAGACTTCTGCGTTGTTCAACACATTTCTATAGAGAACATCCAAGCAGGCGCGAGCCATTTTCGTACAAATACAGCAACTATAGTTTGGCACCATTCAGCTTTAAACAGCACTAACTATATATACCGAAATGGTAAGCGTCGGTTCTCCCGCAAATGTTGAATTTGGTTCCCTTTGTGCTCCCAATGATTACTTACTATTCAAATTATATGGACAGTCAGGCAAAGTTTTACCGTCTGCGTCACCGTGATGTTTTGTATGAAGTCCAACGGCGTAAACACCGTCTCCGCGCTCCGTAAACTGCATGTGGGAGTGAATCCACGCGTGGGGAGTCGACAATCGCGGCTCTAACTGGCTCTCACGGAGTAGGGAAGCGGGGAGAAAACGCCCGACCTTCTGTAGCACGAAAGGCAGTGGGGGGATGGGAAGGGGGGTGGGAGGAGGGCGACGTTGTTTCGGGCAGCAACTGAGTATTTCGCGACCGGGCGCTAGGCTCATTGACGGTCGCGGTTCAGTCTCGCGCGCGAAAGGGAGTAAATCGGGGAGGCAGCGCAGGAGGGAGGGGTGCGGGGCGCTTCTATTCTGCCAGCAACGGCGTACTGCCGCTACTTTTGCGTTGAAGTGATACACAGCACAAAAGTCATTTCGCTCGCTGCTGCTGCCGCGCTTGTTCCCGCCACCGTTATGACAGCAACTAACCGCGGTCATCGAGTGTGAGGTGTTCATGTTTGCCTGAGTGAGCTGACACCATACAGTTAGTGAGCTAATGTTTCCAGCTTTAAACGGCCGATAAAACTACTATCGTTTCTTCGCATAGCTGTCTACTATTTTGCAGTTCGAATTGATGTTTCGCATTTCGGGCGAAACTGTGACTTTTTTATTTAATATACCAACAGCTATAAGGAGGCACGACAGTGCTGTCCTTGTGTATGTGTGTTCAAAGCTACACCCGTCAAAAAACATGCGCGTCTTCAACGTGACCCATATCAAGGCATGAACTTTAATTCATTTTGATATAACCTCGAATACATCTTTGTATACAGCATTCGCTACCTCAGAAGAAAGCATGTGACTGATAACTTTTTAAGGTCATCTCTGTGATGCAATTTATTGCGACAATTCAGGTGAATTCCAATTTTTCCCTTTCATGTACTTCCCTCTTGTCCCACCTAGCAGGATTCTGCAGAACTGATTTGCTATAGACGGTGTCCCAGTGCCTTGAGTTGTCAATTAGTCCTCGCTCTACAACCCGCTAGCCTCCTTGTTAGCTCAGATGACAGAGCGACCGTCCCGGAAAGACATTGGTCCCGGGTCCGAGACCATGATTAATTTTTCTTCAACTGCATGGCTTTCTTTCTGAGAAACCCATATGTGTTTCCTTTCTACGTTCGTGCTACAATGCGGGTGGATGCCAATTTTTTTCCCGTTTCATGTACTTTCTTCCGTTCTGCGGGTTTAGGCTGAATTGATTTGCCCTATCTGTTGGGCTTTCTTTTAGGTAGCGTTTATCCATTTTGTCTTGTTGTCTAATATCTGTGGGTAGGCGCAACTCACGCGTCCCCTGATATGTTGTTTTCTCGCATAACTCCCGTCTCCTGTAACCTGGCTTCGCCGCGTGGCTTTACTGCGGCGGTCGGTATTCTTGCAGGGTCGTACGAGAGATGGCGCTAGTGTTGCTCCCCTAAGGCCAGCTAACGGCCGGGTTACATGGGCGCAAAAAAGGAGAAAGCTCTTCCCCTTTGGCTCGGGTTGGGCAGGCGGCGCGGATGTTCTGCCCGTGCGTGGATCCATGCTTCTGCGAGACCGTCTTGCGAGGCCTACCCCGGAAAGGACGAACTACGGGACGAACACGATCGTTCGAATGCATCATCGTTCGCGTGATCGTACGCGCGAACGACCTGGCGTTGGTGTCCAGCATGGGGCGAACATATTCGCTCGTTATCCGGTCGCGGTGAGTCGGACTTCCGCGATTTGTCGCGCGCCCATGAGCATGTTTTGTGGATAGCAAGTCGGCTAGCACGCATTAGTCTATGGAAGGTGCAATACCTGCCCTCGTGATTGTTTGCACTACTGTGTTGTTGTTCCTTTGTCCCAAGAGCACGGGTGAGAACCCCACACATCTTCCTAATGAAGCATGAATTCATCTCTTTAATCGTTCTGAGCTGATGGTTACAACCATCCTAAGTAACAGGAAATCAAGCTAGAGACAACATAGGGGGAGCTAATCATTATGCTTAGTTTAACTACAGAAATATGACGTATAAAAACTTGTCGATAACTTAGATTTAGGTAACTTTTCGCAGGTGAAAGCCGATCCTATGTCATCAGCATAACACGTGCGATGCTTTTGTCAATTAAGCAGGCACAGCGGCCACCCTGCGGCCCAATTCCTTGAAATAATAATTTGCATGCGTACAACATTAGCACCGGTAGAGTTAGCGAGCGTCGTTCCCAACCAAGACGGCGGCCGTGGAACGTCCTTTCAATCGCACACGACAAGTAGCACGTGACTGTAAGAGCGCGCAACTTGTTAATAAGCCAAGACAATTTGCCATCTGCATGCTCCTAAGCTCTCGCTGAAGCGACTACAAGTAAACGTAGCTGACGTGTGAGATGCTCTTTTTGCTATTGCATGCAACTTGATAAAACGAAGTACTTTGCACTTCACAAACCTGGAAATGTTGTAGTTAGACTTCAATGTTCATGGAACCTTGCCTCATGTCTCCTGCGTACTTACCATGCTGAGCGTCATCGAAGGTAGCATAGAGGACGGAGGAGTGAACTTGTTTACAACTGCAATGCAGTGTAACGTTGAAATTACGCTGTCGAAGTTTGTGGTAAAGTTCCAACAAATGCATTCAGCGCTTCGCTTGAATAACAAAGTGCTGTTGCGCTTCAGTATAGCGTTTCGGCCAGGAATCCTCCAGGCACAGGGACGAGTAGGTCCGGGAGTAGGAGCGAAAAAAAAGTATTTGTTGTACATGTTAACACTGGATCGAGATATAGGAGCCCACTACACGTAGGAGCTCACAACATGCCTGAGTACATACACATGTCATCAGCAAACGTGGGGACGCAATCGCTGCACCTAAGGTGTCCACTTTTAACACATTTGCCTTCCCTAGGGTACTAGACTAGGCGATGGTGTGCCTCGCCCAATCATATTCGCGGAATCGTTCTCAAAATCTACCACTGACGTAGCACGATTCAGCCGGACTTCGCCTCCAATATTGCGCGATACGAGGCAATCACGTGACAATTTGGGAACCTCGGTAGTTGTGATATAGCGGGCAATTGTGATATCAAAATAGTGACGTTTGCTTAGCTAATAAAAAAGCAAAAAAACCCCTTCAAGGCTTTCTACACTTCTTGCGGAAAAACAGCAGGAAATCAACCAGCCAGGGTCGTCGCTTTTCCGCTGCCATGCGTATCTCGAATCCTGAAACCAAGAAATTATATTTCTAATGTTTCAGTGGCCACGCGATGCTGGTCCTTTCTTTTGTTCCAGTATTATTATAACGAAAAGGCTGTCTTTGCAGAGAATATCTTTTAAAGGAAAGAATACAACAGAAAGGCAAACTTGCTGGTGTCCATTTTGCCGTAGCAGTGGATCAGCTTCGGCAGCGAAGTACAACAGAAATGTCTCAGATTTGAAAGTGATTCTTTATTTCCCCTATTCAAAAGCTTGCACGTCTCCTGCTTTTGAAAGAAAAAGCTAAAAAAAAGGGAGCGCAGTTTCCAGTTCATGACAAAAGAAATTTGGTGATTCTGAAAAAAAAAAATTGCCAGCACTAGCCCGCGCTTCTTTTAGGAAACATTATTCGTTACACACACGTGGCGTGCAAAGCGTCGTGCTTGTCGAGTAATTTCTTCCCATTGGCGTTGATGCACTGGAAGGATGTAATGAGCTGTTTAACATTCTGTGCAAATCGAAGAGATACATCTACAAGTTTTCATTCTCAATACTGCGGCGCAGCAAATTGAGGCTTAAATGCTGTAGAGAACATTTATGCAACCTCTGGCTTATTAGCTAACGTTATTCATTTGTGCAGTATATTTTACGAATGTAGGGCCGGCCTATAGGCCGTCTTTTTTCTGTTCTTTGAGCACATTAGAGACCTTCCATTGTTGTTACCAGTTCTTCAGCAGTTGGCATAAAAGACAGCTGAGGAATTGGATATATTATCTTTCAGCACCTGAACATATTGCCCTAAAATTAATTTCTCGGGTTTTACCTGCCAAAACAACAATTGATTATGAGGCACACCATCGGCATGGACTCCGCATTAGTTTTGACCATCTGGGTTTTTTGAAGGTGCCATCAATCCACGGTACATGGGCGTTTTTGCATTTTAGCCCCATTGAATACAGAACGCAGCGGCCGTGATTCGTTCGCCAGCTCTCAGGCTTAGTCCCATAAAATTTGGGTCGCGTTATTATAGCCTTATTATAATATAATTTCTTCAAGATTTTCGTATTACGCATATATTCGCCACGTATATCCGAAGGTTTCAAAGCACGGAATAATATCTCGCGATCGTTTTTCTCGTTTCTTTGGGTAAATGCAATACACAGGTCCTAAATTAGAATATATTGCTACGGCATGAGCCGGGCGAGGAGAAGAGGAAGAAGAAGTGAGCTGGTGCAGCCTCAGGACGCCATCTTGACTTTACCATCCATTTCGTCCCTTGAATAAAGCCGGTTTAACATTAACCGTAACAGTTTTGTGGTGGAGGTGCTGGGTACTTCGACCAAGACGACGGAGCTGCTGCAGCAAGTGCCACGCCGGAGCCGACGCCTCGCTCGACTGCCTCCAACACCACTTGAGATGCCGATGTCCCACAGCAGCGACGAACAGCCTTTTCTGGCTGCTCCAGTGCGAACAACCGGCGCCTGGATGCATCAGAGGGAGCCACGCCCTTTCTCTGGAAAATTCGGCGAGGACGTGGAGGAATGGCTCACCCACTACAAGCGTGTGAGCAAGTACAACGGCTGGAACTCCACGACTCAGCTCGACAATGTGGTTCTGTTCCTCACAGACACGGCGCTAGTGTGGTTCGAGAACCATGAAGATACGTTCACAACGTGGGACAGCTTCGTTACTCACCTCACAGAGTGCTTTGGCGATTCCACCACGAAACGGAAGCGGGCGGAGCAGACATTGCTTCAGCGCGCTCAAGTCCCAGGTGAGACCTGTACTACGTACATAGAGGCGATCCTGAAGCTTTGCAAGACTATCAATCCACGAATGTCCGAAGAGGACAAGGTTGGACACCTTCTCAAAGGCATAGCCGAGGATGTGTACAATCCAAGGGCACCGATGATGAAGAATCCGAGGATGAAGAATCCGAGGGCACCTGAGCACCTGGGCACCTGAGCACTGCTGATGAGTTATAATTGCGAAAGCGTTATTGTACATTGGAATACCGCTGAGCGATCATTCGATTTATTAACTCCACGCGGGCAAGCGAGCGTGTTGAGATGCTGTGCGAGTTTTGATGTGACCTTAACGAGGCGCAGTTAGAGTGCAGCGAGAGCTTGCGCAGACCAGGAACACGCGGATAACACAGGCTTCCCTGTGGGAGAGGAAGGGTGACGGTCGTCGAGGGCTCCACTGAGTAGCGGCGAGGTAGTCGGCGATGTCACGAGGGCGTTCACCTTCCCTCGGGCGCTGTGCGTTAACGGCGAACCCTCGGAGTCCCATGTCCCGGTATGGGCATCGACGGTAGATGTGACCAGCTTCTCCGCAGTGGTAGCAGAGCGGGCGGTGGTCGGGGGCTCGCCAAATGTCTGTCTTTTTCGGGTAGCTGCGCTGGGCGACGGGTGGGCGTGCTGGCGGCGGCGGTGGTGGTCGACGGAATTGCGGCGTTACGGGGCCCTGGCGTGGTCGTGGAGCGAGACCTTAACGGCGGGCGACGGCGGCGTAGCTCATCGCTTGTGGCTGAGGCTGGGGCGATACAGGGGCTACTCCAAGTTGTTGTTGGAGCTCCTCACGTACGGCGTCGGCAATCGAAGCCACTTGAGGCTATGATGATGGGAACAGCTTCTGTAGCTCCTCCCGCACGACCGCTCGTCTAGTCTTGCGTAGGTCGTCGGCGGCCAGTGACTGAACTCCGGCGTAGTCTGTCGGCTTGGTGCGCCGGTCGAATTGCCGGTTCCGCAATTCCAGCGTCTTCTCGATGCTCGTCGCCTCATGAAGAAACTCGTCGACGGTCTTCGGTGGGCTTCTTAACATTCCGGCGAAAAGTTCCTTCTTTACACCTTCCATCAGTAGGCGGACTTTCTTCTCCTCGGACATTTCTGGGTCGGCGTGGCGGAACAGATGGCTCATTTCCTCAGTGAAGATCACAATCGTCTCATTCGGCAGCTGCGTTCTGGTCTCCACTAGAGCTTGGGCTCGCTCTTTTCGCACGACGCTTGTAAATGTTTGCAGGAAGCCGCTTCGGAAGAGGTCCCACGTCGTCAAGGTGGCTTCTTGATTCTCGAACCACGTCCTGGTGGCGTCCTCCAATGCGAAATAGACATGTCGTAACTTGTGGTCGCTTGCCCAGTTGTTAAACGTAGCGACCCTCTCATACGTTTCCAGCCAGCTTTCCGGGTCCTCAAATGTGGAACCGCGGAACGTCGTTGGTTCCCTGGGCTGCTGCAGCACGATGGCGGACGCTGCGGCTGCCATAAGGGTTGCTTTTGTCACAGCCTTCTTGGTCTTCTCCGGTAGAAGTCCGTGCTCCGTGGGAGAGCTGTTGAAGACGGCGGCTTCCTCGATGGTCCGGGACTACGTTGGCGTTCTCTTTGCGGTCCGGGCTTGGATCACGGCTTGTCGGGGGTGTCTGGCACATGAACAAAAAGCACCTCCACCAGATGTCACGTGGTGGTGACGTTGAAGAACACAGTAGCATTACTGTGAAGGACAAAACTAACTTTATTGGGCGAACCTGTGCCCACAAAAACAGGCTACACTCATAGCACAACGATAGCGGCGAACACGGTCGGCGATCGTCGAAAATCTGATCAGCGGGCCAAGCGCGTCGGCTTTTATACAGGAGTCATCGAATGTGCCAGACTAATCGTTGGGACCCGCGTGCCTTCCACAAAGGTCTACACCATTCGCGTCCTGCGATGAAATCTGAGAACACAAGGTTCGGCGACAACAGACAGCCGGATGGAAGCACCGACAACTTTCCAGGAACTTCGGATACATGCAGGCCCGTCTCACGCTGTGCGATAACATTTGTTAGGTGGCGAAACATATATATATATATATATATATATATATATATTTCATTTCACAATCGCCTATTTACTATGCGTTGGTGACCCATGTAGCATTTCGTCTCGTTGACAAGCAAGCTATAATGAGACACGCCTTCCCTGCTGACATCTCTAATCTTGTGCTGATATGGATGGAGATTTGCGTTCTGATAAAGACTAGAGCTTCGCCGGGAAAATTAACAAGAATGAAAAAAAAAACACAATGATGTTTAAAGAGCGCTGCTTATGCTTGAAAATATTTTTGCGTAAACGGCTTTCATTGTGGATATGGAGAACAACCCTGTAGAGCCCTATCTCGGCTGTGTCGATGGTTCTAATCCATTGACCCTTAATAAAAAAAACAAAAAAAAACAAGTTGTTACGCTTAAATCGTTCAGAAAAGCAGATGTGAGCCAAATAAGATGGCGGGAATATTATCAGCGAAGGTGGCCGACCAATGGCAAGAAGCACTTGCGAACGAAGAGCATCGTGAATTCTGCCACTGAATTCTGGTGCAAGACAATTGGCCGAGATAGTGTGATCGCATTTTCTAACCACATTCGCACCGCCCTAAACGTTTCACTTCCAATCAGGGCTAATTAATTCCTTGCGTGAATGGACCATCAGTTCGGCAATGAAGTTTGTTTCATATTCGTTGTTTGAGCGGCCCTTCGACTAAACCATCGTTAGCTAGGTTTTGTTCGACGTCGCTTTCTCTTTTCAAACGAAGCTTTCAATGTGGAACACTTAGCCCCCCTCCCTTTAATATAGCATATAAAACTACAAGGGCAACAATCAGCTAAAGAAATCACCCCATCGTCAATTCCCGGGTAAAGGCGTTCAAGCACAGCTGGCGCAATAAAAATGCACGCAAGTCGAATGCACTTTCAAAACGGGGACGTAAGAGAATGAGTAATTACGGCACATAATAGTCGAAAGACTGGCTAAAAGGGCAGTATCTTAAGAAGGGAAATTTCGGGCAGAGCAACAACAAGCGCTGGCCATCTGCTACGGAACGTGTCAGTGCGGTGCCACGGCATAAACATTCTCTGGTGCAGACGTCGCTCTCCCCTCTCCAACAAGCGGTGAACCAGTACTCCCTGCATCGTGTCTTCTCCACGCTGCAAACAGTCAGTATCGTTTGCACTACCAGGGACTCGCGGTGAGGCCAGGGAGGCGATAGCGCTTGCTTGACAGTGAATATTTGAAATGTCGTTCCTCCCATGACGAAGCTGGAAAGAAATTTAGCTTAGCTTCGTGAAAATAGCATCACAGTCAAAAAACGATGGAGGCTTCTTTGCTGTCCAAACATGGTGGTGGCTTAGCAGAAGTATTGAGAACACAACGGGAAGGTAATCTGCTCTTAGGAAAACGTAGTCAGGCTGCCTTACGAGCTTAACTTAAATTATGTATTTTGTTAGGTTCGCACAGGGTGCAAAGGGTTAAAACACAGGGTTAATAAGTGTTTCTTAGCTTTTTCTTGTCGACGCGAAATGGCGTCATGTCACAAAAACGGGAAAAAAAGTACATTTTGAGTTGGTGTTTGTGGAGGACGGACGTGTTTTCCCGGCTTCGGCGAAACATGTTTTTTGTGCATGCTTTGAGCTTGCTTTTGTTTTTGATTGAGCAGATTTTTTAGCTTTTCAATAATAATGGGCTACTTTTTTTCTTTTTTTGGTAAGTGCGGGTATCTTTCGCGTGTATTTGGTTTTGCATAATAGAGTGTCCTCTCGCGCCACGTGTTTCCACACGTGCAACCATGCAGGACATTAAGGCTTTATAGCCTTTAAATAGAAGTTTGGAAGCGGCAACACCATTAGCTGTTAGTGGTTTTAGTGTGTGTGGATTGCTATCGGGTATATTATCGGGATTGTCGGGATACTATCGGGATTGCTATCGGGATTGCTATCGGGTAGGTGGGCAAGGCAGCAGCAATACAGGCCAGATGTTCAAACGCTGTCTCTTCTTCATGCAGCTTTTCACCGGCTTGGCTGCTTTCCCGGAGTGTACTACGAAGGCCTTCCTGGATGCATCACCGCTCGCATGTCATCACGCCCTGATGTTCCCGCATGCGCGCGATGACTGCCCTATCTCCGCCCTGGAAGATAGCCATGGTCTGTTCACCGCTGGATTCGACAAGATACTGACCTCTGCCATCGGTGACGTCAGCCTGGATGGTGCACTAATGCGAGTCACGACGCCGGCTCCGTTCAGTATAAAAGCCACACCGCAGCTTCATCGCTTCAGTGGGCAAGGCAGCAGCAATACAGGCCAGATGTTCAAACGCTGTCTCTTCTTCATGCAGCTTTTCACCGGCTTGGCTGCTTTCCCGGAGTGTACTACGAAGGCCTTCCTGGATGCATCACCGCTCGCATGTCATCACGCCCTGATGTTCCCGCATGCGCGCGATGACTGCCCTATCTCCGCCCTGGAAGATAGCCATGGTCTGTTCACCGCTGGATTCGACAAGATACTGACCTCTGCCATCGGTGACGTCAGCCTGGATGGTGCACTAATGCGAGTCACGACGCCGGCTCCGTTCAGTATAAAAGCCACACCGCAGCTTCATCGCTTCAGTGGGCAAGGCAGCAGCAATACAGGCCAGATGTTCAAACGCTGTCTCTTCTTCATGCAGGTATGTTACCTTACGGACGCTTATTGTATTCGATCTGACAACCGCTTCTTATTGCTGATGCCTTGCCCACACGAACGTCTTTCTGCATATATTTCTGTATGTGCTGATCTTGTTTACTGTATGAGCAGCCTCCTACTGAGTGGCGATATTGAAACAAACCCGGGCCCTACAAAACGCTCCGCCACTCAAACAGATGAGTCTGGCTCTATGATATCCGAAATGTTCGCTCAGCTTCTTGCAGGGCAAAATAAGATAACAAAAGATATAGCCGACATGCGAAAATCTATCGACGCTCGATTTGAGGCAATTGAAAAACGCATAGTTGATCTTGAGCAGCAGGCGCCCACGGTTAGCACAGCCCACTACGATAACCTACAGAGCCAAATTCAGAAAATGTCATCCACTATTAACACACTTTCTTCCCAAAACGATGATTTGGAAAATCGCTCGCGTCGCAACAACCTTATTCTTTATGGTCTGACAGAATCTGAGCATGACACTAATGAATCGCTGCAATCGCAAGTTAAGAACTTTTTTACGGACGTACTAAAGCTTGATTTTCCTCAAATTGAGCGATTGCATAGGCTTGGTAGACCTAGAGGTGGGAGACCTCGCCCCATCATTATGAAGCTCCTAGATTTTCGCGAAAAGATTAGTGCTCTAAAGAACGGCTATAAGCTAAAAGGGTCTCAGTGGCGATTATCTGAAGATTTTTCTTCAAACGTACGATCCATCCGTAAAAAACTATGGGACGCTACAGCAGAATTCCGTAACAATGGTTCAGTGGTACACCTCAGGTACGACCATGCGTTTGTTGAAAATCAGCTCTACAATTGGGATGTTGTTTCCAACTCTCTTGTAAAAGCTCCTGACCGCACCACTCACCATCATTTACCACTCTCCCAGGGGAACAATCCTTGACTTAACAATGACAAGTACGATAAACTTTGTATATTAAATCTTAATGCAAGAAGCCTATCTAACAAATATTCAAGCTTTTCCTCTTTGGTGGCATCACATTCCCCACATGTTATCGGTGTTACTGAGACCTGGTTGCATAGCGACATCCTTGACTGCGAGGTAACTCCCCCAGGATATAACGTCATAAGAGTAGACAGGAATGCGGGCAGAGGCGGAGGCGTTGCCTTGTTTTTGCGCTCTGATCTACAGTTTTCTGTACTACAATCCCCACTTGAAATCGAGACGGTCTGGTGTAAGGTGCACATTGGTAAAACAAATGTAATCATTGGTGTGTTTTATCGACCTCCCAGACATACCTCAAATGAAATAATGATCCTTAACGCGTTCATCCAAGAGCACGGTTTTGGCTCCTCAAATTTAATCTGCATGGGGGACTTCAATGTACCTAACGTTTCGTGGGCTTCATTATCGATAACTGGTGATAACGTCCCTCTTTCTAGAGAGTTGGTTGAATTTACACTATCCCTTGGATTGAAACAAATTGTATCTAACCCTACTAGAGAGTCGTCCATACTAGATTTGATTTTCCTAAGTGCACCGCTCTTTACGAGTGGCTTTGAGTGTGAGATTACGGACGGTATTTCCGATCACAAGGCTGTTATTACTACTATTAATCTTTCAGTTTCAAGGCGCCACTATGAATATACCAGTTTTTACGATTTTAATCATGCAGATGATACGTCCATACTTGATACATTAAGCATTTCATTCGACAGATTCTCCCAGTTATGCACTACCAGTGATATCAATGCTATAGTATCCCATTTTGAAAACATTGTCCATACTTGCATAGAGCGCTATGTGCCATTGAAAACAAAAAAGAAAAATCTAGACCTTCCTTGGATGACAAGGGAAATACTGCATTTGAAGCGTCGAGTAGCCAGAGGACGTCGGAAGCGCCACATGAATGCCGAAACAAATGTCCAGTTCCGCTTTATGAAGGAAGAACTCCGTCAAAAAATGGACGCAGCTAAGAACTTTTATTATCAGTTCACTCTACCTAACTTAGTTAAAAGTAACCCACGAAAATTTTGGAGCTCAATTTCGCCAATAAAGAACACCTACCAGACATTTCTATTAGATGATTCCGAAGTAAGCGATCCTGGACCTATTGCTAAAGCATTCAATGAATATTTTCAGTCTGTATTCACACAGGACAATGGCGTAATTCCTCCCTACTCCACGACAACTAACATGTCCCGTGCAATTAACAATGTTACAATATGTAAGCAAGGAGTCCTGAACCTTATTTTAAATCTTGACACCAAGAAAGGCTGCAGTCCAGACAATGTCAACAATGTGTTCCTTCATCGTTATGCGCTATGGACGTGTCAATACCTCACATTGATTTTTGAGAAATCTGTATCCACTTGTACAGTTCCTTGTTCATGGAAACGGGCTAGAGTCATTCCATTGTTCAAATCTGGGCAGAAACAATCTCTACTAAATTATAGACCCATTTCGTTAACTTCTCATGCATGCAAACTCCTTGAACACATAATTTATAAACACATTATCACTTTTCTCGAGTCTAATAATATTTTATGCAGCGCTCAGCATGGATTTCGTAGTGGTTTTAGCACAGTGACTCAATTAACTGAATTTACACATGACATCGCTTCTGCTCTTGATTTAGGTCATCAATTAGATGCACTCTTCATTGATTTCTCCAAAGCATTTGATACTGTACCACATCCTAAACTATTACATAAACTAAGCTCTATCCTTAATAACCCTCTTCTCGTTGACTGGATCCGTAGTTTTCTTTCTGATCGTTCACAGTATGTTTCTTTTAATTCATTCAACTCTCCTGACGCATCAGTATCTTCCGGTGTGCCCCAAGGTTCTATTTTAGGGCCATTGCTTTTTTTGCTTTACATTAACGACATTCCAAGCTCTGTTTCAGTAAAAATTCGGCTTTACGCTGACGACTGCGTTCTCTACAATGTCATTTCTTCACCTAACGATCATAACACTCTGAATCAATCTTTTATAAGTTTTTGTGAATGGTGCGAACTCTGGCAAATGAACATTAACTTCAAGAAAACAGTCGCCATGTCCTTTCACAAGCATGCTAATTGCTCATATTTCAACTACTCCTACAAATCTACTTTTCTGCAGCGCGCATATGAGTATAAGTATTTAGGCCTACTTTTCACTCCAAGATTATCCTGGTCAGAACATATTCTAACAACTTGCAACAAAGGACTAAAAAAACTTGGTTATCTAACCCGAACTCTACGTGCTGCCCCCAAAGAAACTAAACTCATTACATACAAAACACTTGTAAGACCTATTCTTGAATATGCGTCTACCATATGGAACCCTTACAAAATTTCGGACGTCCACAAAATTGAATCTGTTCAGAAAAAGGCGGTTCGTTTCATATACCGCCGTTATGATAGAATGTTTTCACCGTCATCTCATATGAATATGCTTGGTTTAACCCCTCTTTCCCACCGTCGTCACATTAATTCTCTGAAACTTTTACACTCTCTATTTTACTCTCCACATTATGCTTCCCCTAACACATATCTGGCCCGTGCAAAGCCCCTAATCACGAGAAACAGCAATGACTTAAACTTATCCGTCTTTTTTGCTCGCACCAACACTTTTAAATATAGTTTTTTTCCTCGCACAATTGAACTCTGGAATGACCTGCCTGGTTCCATCCGTTCTTTACCACATAGAGAATTTGGGGATGCCATTGAATGCTCCCCTTAGTCATGTTACTCACGTATGCTTCTTTTGTATAGTGATTTTCTTTCTCGCATTTGTATTCACCCACTCCTGCAATAGCCCTTCTGGGCTGCAGTATTTGTAAATAAATAAAAAAAAAATATTGCTTTGCTAGGAAAGTGAGAGCGTGGCCACATGCTTGTACACGTGCGAGCACGTGTCATACCTTGTCTGTGCAGCATCGTGCCGTTGCTTTATTGGGGGGCCCCACGGGCGCTCAGGTGGCAAGTGTGGATATTATTGAAGAAGGTGCCCAGCGAAACCTCACAATAAAATCACCGTCGATGACAGAAGAGAGACGAAAACAAGGAAGAGAGCTCGTCATGGAATAGGATACATACACATGTAGTGCGGCAGAAGAAAGGAAAAGTGGGTAGAGATTCAGGAGGAGTTAAATAGAGAACAAATAGGGATTTATGAGGTTACAGAAATGCACCTTAGAGACTCGGAAGAACCGCCAGTGATAGGGAATTATGTTTGGGAAAGGTGCAACAGAACTAAATAAGAAGGAAATGGAAGGGGAGTCGGAATGCTTATCCATGAGGGAGGCAAATGGAAAAGGGTAAACTTAAAATGACAAGAGCACGTTTGGTTATCATGTACAATGAGTAGAGAGAAAACTTAGCTGGGCATGAGGAATTTGTGGACCGGAAATGATTGCATAGAGAAGAATGAAGACTTAGTGGAATTCCTAAGTGCTGATATTAAGGGTTTCGGGAATGATGCCGAAATTATCCGATTAGGTGACATGAGTGCCCAGATGTAGGATCTAGATCTTTATACCGAGAACAGCGAGATGTCAATGCTAAATATCTGTGAGCAACATAACCTCGTTATCGTTAATACTGCGCCAGTGCTGTATATTTCCTCTAATGTATGCATTTTATGACAGGAGGTCCCCTTTCAGCCACATGCTCTGGGACCTCCTTCTGTATACTTGTGTAAACATGTGTAACTACTTATTAAAGAAATAAACTGAAACTAAAAAAAGTTTCATTTGCAGACCACGTGGGATGGGGGAAACTGGCAATCGACCATTGGTTACTATCTGATGGCTGAAGGAATTCGGGATAAGTTGAGAGAAATGGTCATTGACGAGGATGGGTATAGTAGCATAGAGAGTGATCATAAACGCATCAATTTGAACATGGGATACGTAGTTGGGGAAGAAAGCAAGGAGCACCAAATGGCCAATCCAGATTTCATCGCTGAACAAATAACAAGTGTAGTCACAAGTGTCGAGGAAGAAATTGGCAAATGGCGAGGCTAGGTGTGGGAATATAGTGAGCTTCTAAGTGTAATAACGACAGAAATACGGAAAGAGAAGCGACATACACTCTGGAAAGGAAAAAAAAACAGAAAAGCTGGTACAAAAGGGAAAAATGAGAAGCAATCGCCAAGCGACAGAAAACATCCCGAGAACACAGGCAGATAAAACACAAACCGCAGTTTCTACAGGATGTAGTAGTAGTGAGCAGTCAGTAGGCAAAACTCTGGTGTCGGTGATTGTCCACGTTGTACCTACATGACGAGGGTAGAGTTCCTCCAACGAGTGGTGGCAGACTTTGCTCGGGACTTACGCGAAACCACTTTGTCTAATGATCGTGCTCACGCTCTCTATATTTGCGCCCGTGAATCACTTCTCGCCCTATTAGCAAAGCAAGCGATACTGCAAGTAGAGTGTAACGCAGCGTTTATTTGTACGTTTTTGTCCCACTTCCCAGAAGAATGAAATTCTCTACCGACCTTGGAGCAATTGTGAACCCATTGCTCGTGCTGTTACTTCTTGCGCGGATCCAGTTGAGCCGAGCGAAGCGTCTCAATCCAATAGACCCGGACAGCCCAGAAGCCTACCAGATGGCTGAGTACGCCGAAATAATGATGTCAGAAGACGGTGACGTTGTCAACCGAGTGGACAAAGTTCGACTAGCATTCTGGAACGTGAGTAAATTTATAACTACACCCGGTTCCTTTTGCCACCTTAGCTTGTTACTCTATGCAATATTTCAAATTTGGAACACACACACGACGAAATTTCAGTGCAAGTACTACTAGCAAGATTTGGAGCTGCCGCTGCACGTTTTTGAAGTTCTGCAACAGGGCTTCGAATATGGATGGATGGATGCTACGAGCGACCCTCTTGAAACGGGTTGGTGGTTTGCGCCACGAAGGTGTTTTCTTACTCTGCGAAATGTCTTGCCTATCTTACCTTTTTAACGGACGAACATTTCCCGGCATCAAACTTTGCTTTTGCAGACCCCCGTTCTTTGTCATTTGCTTGTCTGCCACCAAACCTGCAACCATCTTTTACTAAACTGTGTGGCGGACATGCTTACTTTGCCCCTGCTATCTATGAACCCAGGGGCCTCAAGTAGGCCAGCGGAGCGTAAACCGAAGGCCCCGTATATTATACCTTTACATTCTAATAAAAGATGTTTCGCCATTTCTTTAGCAACCACATGTTTCTTCTTGCTTTGTGTACCTCGCTTTACAGCTACGCCTTCTAAGGCATCCTGATCTCTCTTCGACAAATAAAAAAGCTTCCCTTAGAGTTATCATCTATTGTTTCTTTTTTGATTTAGTTTTTTTCCTCTTAGGTAGTTACTAATAGCAGGTTTCTTTTGCCTTTCCGACGCCCATGAGATTGTCTCAGCCTTTCTGACTGCGTTTTACGTTCTTTGCTTCCATATTGCTTGCTAAACTGACGCATACTTGTTGATAAAAAATTCCTAGTCCTTTTCATTCACTGGGATTCAGTGTTTGTTCCTATACGAACACCTGAACACTCTGGCCATTTACTTTCTTTAAAGTTCCTCAGTACGTTTTCGAAAGCAATCTTGCTCTGAGCTTCGCTCAGTTCAAAACTTGTCCAGCCTACATCGCCCTGCACAGCTTCATATGTAGCGTTCCCGTGGGCGCCCAATGCGAGGCGACCGCATTTGAATATGTAAGTACAAGAACCATTACACCTTTCCACAAACCGTGGAGCACCTCGTGCCTATTGCATCCTCATAGAGCTATGTGTTTCATTAGGACCGCAATTGTGTTCCCCTTTCCTACTATTGTTATTTCTGGTGTTTCCATATATGTATCTGCCTCGTTAATTCATGTACCGAGGTGTTTGTCGTCTTTTTATCTGAGGTATTGCCTCACCCTATATTGTCAATCTTCGTTGTTTTTATTGAATTCCATAAGATGTCATTTTGTAATGCTAAATTTCTAACCTAAAATCTCATATTCTGTCCGCTGAGATTACCCGAATGTTGCATATCACTTTGCCTTTCAGCAAGCAACTGAATGATACCCGCATAAAAGAAATCTGGGAATTATTTCTCAACTTTCGTGCCCCCGTGTTTGTATGACAGATTACACAATATGGCGATTCATTCTAGCGCCCTTTCCATCCTTACCATGTAAAACACAAACTGCGGGGATAAAGGCAACCCTCTCTTGGTTCCTTGATGATATCAACACAAATGGTATGTTCTAGGTTAATTTCCATCAAAAGATGCATAGAGTCAATGCGTAAGCCTTTCCGTTCTAGAATATCCCACACAATGTTGCAGTTAAACAAGTCACATTGTTCGCTAAAGTCCGAAAGACCCATATAATGCTCTGGCATCTTCTCCAGATATTTTAGTACACTCAGTAAGAAAAAAAGTTTTCGTCTAGACCCCTACCGACTGTGAAGTCATTCAAAGTTCTCCTAATATTCATACGCGTTCTGCCAATGCTTACAGCTTTACTTTATTTGCCGGTATTGCTAACCCGTATATTACTGATTTAATGGTCAACAATCTACACGAGTGAATTCTATATTTCGTTCTCGTCCCTTTATAAAATTAATGAATTGTACTTCTTCACCCACTTTTTCGTATGTGCTTAACTTCTAAGCGTGTTTCTAACGCTTATGAAGTATAAAGTTTGTAAACACGGATAAGGCGCCTCAGACAGGCTGGCCAACGTTTCGATAGGAGGACCTATCTTCGTCAAAGGCGGCCTCGTCATCCTCGGCGTGTTAGTCTTAAACGGTTAGTGCGATAGGTCCTCCTATCGAAACGTTGGCCAGCCTGTCTGAGGCACCTTATCCCTGTTTACAAACTTTATACCACAGTGTGCTATTCCATCTGTCAGCCCCTTTCTTGTTTTTGGACTTCAATGCTTCTGGAAGGGTTTCCTTACTGTTTCGCCTTGTTTCATTAATCAGCCCGATGGGAAGCTCGTCTAAACCTGTGGCTGTGCACTTAAGAATTTTCTCTGCGGCTTTCCGCTACTCGAAATTCCTGGCCACTAGATCCTTTTCTCTGTGTTTCTCGTTCATGCTCATTTCTCTGAATCGACATCGTCGTTACCTTCAACTAATTTGACGGGTATTTTTCGGATTTAAGTTAATGCCAGGTCCCCTTGGGGTTGCTTTCAATCTTTGTTTAGGATAGCTTTCTGCCTGATAGTTAATGCGGTTTCAAGATATTCTTGGCTTAACCCTCTTTTTCTTTTCTATTTCTGACAACCAACGTTCAGTTGCACCTTTAATCTTTGCTTCAACCAGTACTTGAACCGTTGAGTTTGTTGCTCCGCACATTTCCCACTTTCTGTCGGCTTCATCCTGCAGTAACTGCGCTTTTGTTGCTTGCCTATGCTCTCGTGATGCTCTCTGCAGTTCATGAATCGCTTCCCATATCTTCTTGTTCCATGAGGTTCTCATTTTTTTCTATCTAAGAAACATGTTTGTTTCCATTCTTTACTTTTGTTTTTATTGCACTTAGAAGCTCACGATAATTTAATTTGTTGCTTGGCTTTGTCTCATGTTAGTTGTCTTCTATGGTGACTATATTTGTTATTTGCTTTTCGCTAAAATATAAACTGATCATTTCATGCTCCTTGCTCTTTTTCCTAACTACATACCCCAGTTTCAAAATTATGCTTATATGGTCACTCGTTATTGTCCTATGCCATTCCTTGTCAATGGCCACTTCCCTCAACATATCAGAAATTCGTTCTGTTCTCAGAGAGCGATCAGTGTTCAATTGGTTATTTCCAGCTTTCCATGTGATCTGGCAACGAAATTTAGTCCCGGCAGTCACTATAGTAAGGTAACGTTGCTCCCAGAGATCTAGCACTACTTTCCAGTTGTTGCCTCTAAACAACCTAGGTCCTGAGTGTCGGCATGCAGGTCACCTGGCAAAATAACTTCAGTACTTTTACCGAAACCCTTAATTTCACCATTTAATTACTCCACTAACTCTTGATTCTTGTCTCCACATTTTTTTTCTGTCCGCAAATACGTTACGCTTAGCAAAGTCTTCGTTCCGTTTACTATGCCTGATATCGAAAGATGCTCTTGACACTTTAAATTTAACCTTTCCCAATTGGCTCCCTGATGCATTAGCATGACGTGTTCTCCACCCTTTTCTCCCTCAGTTATTCTGTTACATACTCCCCGAACATGATTATGAATCACTCGCTGTTCTTCGAAGCGTCTTAGATGTGTTTCGCTAGCCGCCTACACACCTATTTGTTCTCGGTATAGCTGCTCTTCAACCTCTGACCATTCTACCTTTTTCCTGCTGTCCTGCAGGCTAATGTAGCCTACTGCACGGCGACTTCTCTTCATTACCATTTTCCCCCCTTTTCCTTTTCTTCTGACGATAATGCTAGTCTGCCGTTCCCCTAAGGGACATTCTTCATTGCTACCTAACCCGACCTCTTTAGCGCCCGCTGGCGTCCCAAGAAAGCTATTGCGCAAAAGTAGTCGCCAGACCATTTCTCCCCCTAGGCTGAAATTTAATTGCCTTACGTCCAATTTAAAGCCATCATACCTTCTCACTTGCCTGCTTACTTCCACACTCTCGAAGCCTTCTTCTCGACTCACTCTTCGTACCACTGCATTGTCGATCAGTACCGCTCTTTGTACGTTACTGTCACGTACAGGCACCTCCAGCCCTCCAGTCCTCGTACTTCACACGTTGAACTACGTGCCAAGGAAAAGAAGGGTATCTTGCTAGTGAGTCTAGCGCAGGCTCTTAAGAAGAGGAAAGTTCTGTGTATGAGACAGAGGATGGGCCCTCTAAACGTACCGAGAGAACTATTTAAAAGAAGTCGAGTCTGAAACGTTAGCGACACGGAATTTCATTTTCCAATCAGGGCAAGCTTTCATAATATATTGCAGACCTTGACGGCTGCTTCAGTATTTCCGATGTCTTTTTCCCAAACTCTTTAATTTCGATCACTGAAAATGAAAGCAACCCATGAAAGCCGCTCTGTTGCAGCGCACCAGACATCCAAGTGCTTCGAGGAATGTGCAGGCGGATGTCAAATATTCGAATGAGAGACAGAAGGTGGTATCTGGGTTTAAGCGGCCAGTATTATTCAAGAAGAGATAGGAAAAAAGTAAGACTTCTGCGCGGGTATTTAATGGTATATAATATGCCTGATTGCCTGAGGGTATGTATGGTCGGATACACCTTTAGTATGCAGTGAAGCTTCACCCGCCAATAATCGCCAGCCAAAATAACCGCCAGCCAATAATCCTGCGCGATGCTTCAGATAGTTCATAAGTCAAACTTTCCCCGTTACCTTAGTGGAGTGGTAACCACAAAATATAAAATTATAAGCGCGTAATTTGATACGTTTTTTTATGATAAGTTATGCATACATGGATCCGTACCTCATGAATATCTCTCGTATGTGTCGCCACTGGGAGACTGGAATAGAGGCTGGAAAGCGAGTGGTATTTAAGGACGGAGGCGGCGGCACGCATTGGTAATGAGAACTGTGGAGAGGAAAGTTAAAAAAAAAGTAAATTGCGGTGCCTTACGGGCCAAAACCACGATCTGATTATAAGGCACGCCGTAAAGGGAGGTACTCCGAAATAATTTCAACCACCTGAGGTTTTGTCACGTGCAGCGAAACCAGCAAAACAGCATTTCGCCCCCATCGAAATGAAGCCCCCGTGGCCGGGATTTGATTCCGCGACCTCGTGCGTAGCAGCCCACGGCGGGTGCATGATGGGCAGTTACGAGATCGGAATGAGGCTACTCTGTTGCATCAAGTAGCGTCATGCTCGAGTGCCTCGGCAATGTATGTAAATTAGGAAATACAAAAGAAGAATGTACGCAGGCAGTAGACATGTGCGACAATACAGGATCGCAGCTCAATTTCGAGCCCACACTCTAAAATAACTTACACCCTTAACTGTGAAAAAGGCTGTAAATATGTCTATAACTCACACCCTTAGGGCATCAGTTATATGTATCACACCCTTGGGTGTGAGTAATATAGACATTTAAAATATTACACATTTATTACATTATACATTATTATTATTACATTATATTAAATATTACACATTTAAAATATTTTTGTTTTGGTAATTTCTTTACAATTGGCAGTGGGCCTCTGCGATCTGAGTGGTACCTGTAGATCAAATGCTCATAGGGTGTCCTGAATATGAGAAAGAAATTTATACATGCATAAAGACGGGTGAGCGCTCAAGTCACGCATTGCAAAATACATACAGAGATTACCGTGGTTGCTAAAAAAGTCTACAATTATTGCATTTTGCCGGTACCACCTGAAGCAGCAGAGACTTGGAGGCTACCAACGGAGCATGATAACAGGTTAAGGACGGCGCAAAGAGCGATGGAACGAATTGTTTTAGACCTAAAATTAAGATACAGGAGGCCGGTGGTGTGCATCAGAGGTCTAACGGAGATAGCCGATATTATAGTTGACATTATGATAAAAAGGTGGAGCTGATTAGGCTGTGTAATGCGTAGGGCAGCGAAATAGTTCACCCTTAGAGTTGAAGAATGGGTGCCAAGGGAAGCGAAGCGCAGCATGGGAGGCAGAAAATAAAGTAGGTTGATGAAATCAGAATATTTGCTGGTGGAACGTGGAATCCGCAATGGCAAAACAGGGGTAATTGGAGATCGCAGAGAGAGAGGTTCGTCCTGGCGTGGACATAAAATAGGCTGATGATAATGTGGAATTGGTCTATGGCGAAGTCTACTAAAAAAAATGGCTGTGGCTTAGCTAAGGTTAAGCCCAGGATGCGAAGCATACTAGTCTTTATTTTAGTTGTTGAACCACTGTTTAGCCTGGTGAACTGCTGTTGCTTGGCTATATTTGGTTCGGCTAGACGAAGAAACAACTCATGCGTTACTCTGCTTCGCCTTCAAGAGTGGAACGCGACAGCGTTCCCGTCGACCCGCCAAGGGGTGTAAGACAATGGGCTACGGCGCAGCGACTACGCACCCGCATTGGACGCGGTGAGCGTCGAGCAACGCAGCGTTCGGCGCGGCAACGAAATGTGCGCCTGAGCAAGCGACGCACGCCTGAGCCTTAGAAACAGCTCGTTTCTTAGGCAACACCGCATTCACTAGAGGCGCTTTTGTACCGCTTTGAAGCATCGTACTCGTGGCTCAGTGGTAGCGTCTCCGTCTCACACTCTGGAGACCCTGGTTCGATTCCCACCCAGCCCATCTTGCAAGAGTTGAGCCAAAGCCACCTAGAAACAAGCGCAGCTGCTTATATACCGCCGCGACGCCGCGAGCGACGGCGCGAGTTGGAGCCCCGTTTGTCCTCTGTCGTGTCGTCACGGTGTCACGTGGTATAGCATGGGGTCAAAGGTCATTGAAGGCGACACCGCCGCGCCTGAGGAGCTGGGTTCAGCTCTCGTAATATGCTTCGCATAAAAATTCTGCAAAAGGCAAAGAATAATAAAAATAGAAAATAATCGAGCATTCGGCGGGCGAATAACATAGCCGAAGGTAAGCACTCACCTAAGAGAAAGTTATTTGTCGGTTTATTTCGAGACGAAATGTGAACATGAACTATCGTAGATTTGTTACTCGTAAAGTAGATTGAGTAGAAACTTATAGTAAAACAGGTTGCAGCAGATTGCAAATATAAAATAAAGGTTAATCGGTTAAGCCATTTGTCTGTGGAAAAAGAGTTCGACGATAGAATATTTGTGTCACACGAACTAGTCGTGATTATTCTCTCGTAAATTAGGAGGCGGTGGAAAGGGTGGGGAGACGTGGGACGGACAGTTTTCGCGGAGCGACTGTCATTTGGAATATTCCTTTTTTCTGTTTCCCACGTGTAACGCCAAATGGCAGTACCGCAACAAAAAGAAGAAGAGATACAGAACAAAGGGTTTACATAGATTTTAGCACATGCAACTTGCATATGTGGAAAAAGTAGAGCAATAAATTAATTTTGAGCACGGAGAGAATCAACATAATGAATTGGTATTTGTTGGGCATTTGGTTTGTTGAACTATCTACAACGGAAAATTCAAACAAAGCAATCGAAAATGCTACTGTACTCGATGAAATAAGTTTTCCGTGCTTAAATAATACGTTTCGGCTTTCAAATTGAACGTAGCAACAATGATATGGAAGACATTGGAGGTTCATATTGCCATCGTCGTCCTTTTTTCGGATACGATGCGCAGGTGCTATAACGAAACTTGTTTGTCTGTGCAGAAACTGGACGATGGAAGGGCGTACACACTGGGGTACCTGACGAGGCCTACGGACTGCACATATCCCGTGCGTCGGAATATAGAGAGATGCACCATGACTGACCCGGAGGTAGGCTGTAAAATTTTTTTCTTTTGGATTAAGTTCTGCTGTTTAGCGTGCAGAGGCAACGCAGGGCCTGTGAGGGTCGATGCAGCTAATGGATCTGGAATAAAAGGGAGCATGAACTCGATGCCAACTCTCGTGCCGCTGGTCATATACATGTGAAAGGAAATAAAGGAGAAGCGTTTTTATTAGACAACCGCTGCATCAATTTGAGAAAGAAACGTTCTACTGAGCTTGCCATTGCTAGGATCATGTCTTGTATAGCGCTTGCGTCTACTTCATTCTTCCTATATTCACAGGCAATCACGGTTGTTCGCATGAGTCCGAGCCACGTACTAGCGCGCATTTTGGGCCGCGCTTAAGCAATGAGCAGTTACCTCTTCCGCCCCACAATGGTCGTACGGAAGTGCCTCCAAGATAGTATTCATTGCCACACCTACAGACCGCGAGAAACGCCGAGAATTTCCAACGCCATTTCGCGTATCAATGCACGACACATACCGACATACTATCGAAGGTGTACTGTGCACATGCGTCCAATCCCTTGAAAATTGTGCCTTATTTTTAATGGCGCCAGTATGCCCTACGGCATGAACTAAATGAAAAAGATGTAGGCATGCTTCTTGGATGAAGTCCAGGGGCGGCCGCTGGAATAGTCTGAGCGTCCAGCGCGTTTTGTCAGGTGGTCGACCTGGGTGGTAGCCAAGGCCGCGCAAGTGGCGGGTGCGGACCTATTCAAAGACACGACACGTCTCCAGGAGGTGATCAATGGCTGCTTCTGTGGTTTGGGCAGTGCAGAAGGGACAGATCAGAGGTGGAGGCTGTTCTCTGGACGTGGCTCGGACAGCACGAGTCGAGGCGGCGCCAACGTAGATCCTCCTCAGTGCGGACTCCTCACGACGAGTTAAGCCACAAGGAAGGTTGGATCCCCGTGGAGGGATAAGTGCACGCATGGAGTGCTGCAGTGATTCTCTGTGCCGGAAGAAGCTTTCCTTTGACAACAGACGATATAGAGACAGCCGGTTGTAAATTATTCCTGCACAGTTTTTGGAGTTTTTAAATACTACACGGAAATAAACATCATGTGTGTCTGTCAGGCACTAGTAATGCATAATTACCTTGAAGCTGCATTTTTCCGTTTACGACTATTGGCTGTGTTGTTTTACTATTTTGTTAATTTTTGGGACTGCTAAAAACACCTGAATTTCTCACCCTATGCAATGCCTTCGGTCACTTAAGGTGGAAAGAAATCAAAGTGTCCTACGGTGGGCATTACCAGTGCAACCACCACCACCAGCATTTCTGCCGCGGTTTCTCCCAGCTCGAGGCTGGTGTAGAAACGGCCCCAAACGAGCGATACTCTAGCCATCGGATTGTTGTATGACATGTTGAATATACCTCAAAGATTTCTCTGGCCATCTGATTGCTGGTCATCTTAGCGATACTACCACGCCGTCATCATTCTCCCATCAGTACACCTCAGTGAAGTGCCTGCTCCGTGTGGGTGGCCCTACGCCGAACCAAAGGCTTCTCTCCTTGAATGATTTTGCGCAGACGGCCAAGGAGTTCAGGACAAAACTTACAATTGTTCCGTGCACCCCTTCACTGCACGTACCGTAGACTGTCTCACGTCACCTGTGCAAGGCCTCGAAGCCTCTTTCTATGTCATTGTCATCCCTCATCACACATTTATGTCCTCTTTCCCCCTCCAGGTCTGCAGAGTGGCAGCCTAGAGAGCGTTAGCTCGGGCTGGCGTTTCTTCCTTCTTTCAAATAAATTCTCTCTGTCTCTCTACAGCTTCACTTGGTAGTTTCTCTGCCTGTAATAATAGATACTCTTCGCCCTCACCGTCTGAAGCCGCCACACGTGTCATGGCCACGTTTCCGCCCCAACAGCCTGAGGAGCCATTAAAGAAGTCAGTGAGTATAGACTGTCGGCTGCCACCGCGGAAGCCAAACAGGCACAGCGCAGCAGTGTTCTGGTGCCGCAGCACGTCGTGTATGCCACCAACGCGTCCAGACTGGTGCATTCGCCTGCAGCGGACTCTGACATCGACATCTGGCGCGGTCCAGTCCACCAAGGCGCGCCAAGCTGTGCATTCCGCCAGCCCTGTGCTAGTCAGCCCACACTCGCCATGTGACTCAAATGTGCCAGGGTCTTCCTTTTCCTGGCCAGAGTGACATCTTCAGAGGACAACCTGCACACTGATATGTTGAAGCGCGAACGCCAACCAGATTCATGCGTCGCTCCTTTCGCCTGTTACGCAGCTTTCGGAGCCGTCCACCTTAGATTTTGTGGCCTCATCCGGCTTCTCTCATGTTGATCCCATATCCTCTCCAGTGACGAATGTCGTCTGCGTCTAAACCCTGTACACTCCTTGGTTTTCATCTTCGGGGAGAGTAATCCGTAGGGTCATAGTCATCGCGGTGTATCATCATCAGATGCCATAATCAGTGCCGCTATAACCGAGAATCTCGCCGAGCCACGATCATCAGAACACACGCTTTCCCTTTTGGCCGGACAGGACGCAGCAACTGCCCCTGCCCGCACCGCTCCGCTCCCCGCTTGACTCGCCGCTTCGGTTCGACAGCACGTCTTGATGGCCGCCGTCACGTCATCCTACAGTGACGTATTGAGAGCTTTCTCAGTACGTTAGCCTGCTCCCAAATGCATTGCACTTTCACCGTCGGATATAAAGTAATCGTTTATGAGGTGGTTGCTATTGAACTCATTTGTCATGGCGCGCGTTCTAGAGACAACGCATTCTTAACACCTGCTTGGCTGCATGTGTGTTGTAGTGCTTACTCTGCCTGAATAAATCTAGGAACGAGGCCAAGTTCAGACTCGCAATCTCACATCGACCTCGCTTCTCCAGAGCTGGCGGTGACCTTTGGGTACTAATTCAGAATTCGCCGTCTCAAGGGCCCTATAAAGTAAAACTATTCCAATTTGTTTTTATTGCAATCTCCTGTCATCAAATTTACGTAATCACCGACACAAGCATCGGCGGTAACAAGCAGTGTTGTTTGAACACCCAAATTAAACGCGAACAATAATAATTCACTTTTGTTCGGCATAAAAATGCGCCTTGAACGCATTCACGTCACTTTGACGCTCTGAGTTTTCGTCGTTTTGTGACGCCGCGTGACAGACAGGCGAAGTGGGCGCATTCCGAAAACGTTTGATCAATGACAGAGTGTTATGGCGGAAAAGTAGTCGAATCAGAAATAATTAATTTTCTTTCGTTTGGTCTAATCATGCATAATCAGTGTGCAGACTTCATATCAAATGGGCATTTTCGCGGTTTTGTGACGTCGCGTGAGGGATAGGGGAAGTGGGTGTAGCCCCAACGAGAGACAGGAAGACAGAATAAACGTTTATTGTAGTAGAGTGGGGGGTTGCCCGCAAATTTTTTTTTTACCAATCATCGAGGACTGACTGCAGGGGCCCTATAACGTAAAACTATTCCAACCTGTTTTTATTCCAATCTACTGACGTCAAACTTACGTAACCCCCGGCGGTGACTCGCAGCGAATCGGGCGGTGACTCGCAGGGTTGTCTGAACAGACCAACCAAACGCTCTCCTCGTTCATAGGAGGTCACCCTTGTTTGATTTCAAAACCAATAACATTGCCTACATTGAGCGTTTATTTTATCTAATTGGCTGACAAGAGGAGAGGAGCACGCTCAAGTGGAGAGGGTTTCGATGGGGTCGAGCCAGCGCACTGAATATAGGTAACCGGAGGAAGAGCGCGACGCCGGCAATTGTGATTGGTCCCTTTTCCTTAATTAGCTTGCGGTGGCTTGCCTAAATTGCGGCGGCGTGCAGCGCAAGGTTAAGAATGCCGCTAAAATGAATGCTCAGGAAAGAATAGTTAGCAGAGTGATGTATACGTGCCGAAAGTGCTTGATAATGTTATACGGCCACGCAAAAGGTTTGCTATACGCAAATAACCCATGCCCTCCGGCAGGTGCGAGTAGCCAGTGCTTGAGCGATCGGTGGCAGCCATCTACTGTTCCTTTCGGAACGGGCCAGTCTCCCGCTATCCATAAAAAAATCCAGTTTTGTTCGGCATATTATTGCATCTTTAACGTGTAAACGTCACTTTGACGTAACCAGCTTTCGCAGTTTTGTGACGTCGAGTGACAGGCAGGTGATGTGGGTGCAGCCTGAAACCTTTTTTTTACGAATAGCAGAAGGTTAATGGTGAAAAGGCGTCGAATCAGAAATAATAATTTTTCTTATGTTCGGTAGAATCACGCATAATAAGTGTGTTCACGTCATATCAGATTGGGAGCTATCATGGATTTCGCGACGTCGCGTGACAGACAGGCGAAGAGTGGGTGGTACAAAAATGTTTTTGACCGATCACGGAGGGCTGACTGCAAAATTGGAATAGAAAATTTGGATAACTTTACCATATAGAACCCCTGTTTTGAGGCGTGGCAGGGTGGACAATTGGAAGTACATGAAAATGCATAAAAAAAAGAAAAATACAGAAAAAAGCCTTTCTGAAAAATTCAACCATATTCGCGGAGTTTGCAAAACTGAGAGATAAACTGAAACAAGCTTTTAAGGGAAAACTAAGGCTTCATTCACATCGTCGCCATTCACACCACCCCGTCACCATCAGAACGCGGCTTGCGTCTGGAGGCTTCGTTGCGTAACTGTTTTTTTTCTCTAAAAATGGACGCCGGCGACATGTGCCATCGTCTTGTGTTAAGTAGAAAATGGAGAGAAAACGCTCTTTCCTAATGAACGCCGCCACCCTGGCGTTGTGGATGGCGACTGCGCGACTCAGGCTGAACCCTACATTGCAGGAAACGCTACCTACCGGCTTCGAAGAGAGAATGGAAGTATAGAAAATTAAACAGCAGAAGTAGTACGTTTGCTTTAGAGAAAATCCACGTTCTACGTTAACTTCACCGGAATAAGATTTTAAAAACTAAATAGTACTTTCTAGCATTGAAATTTTCAGTGGGTAGCAAGGCAAAACGCTAGGCCCTGGTAAGTGTGCTTGCATCGAGCAACGTTCTTCAACATATCACAGTTTGAAACATCCATTTTTACGTGTCGGTTGCTGAAATAATGACAAGTTATGCTCTCTTCCTTTTCTCGCAGCCAAACAGAGACTGCTTAGCTGTCGTAACGCAGCCTTACATAGGAAGCAAAGGAAATATATGGACTGTAGACCACTACGAGTGCGGGCCTCCCTTTGGTATGAATGAATATCGAAAGCGGAGCGCCGAAGTTTTTGAGCACGCTCAAAACGGAACCTCAAGTCCGGTCACCAACAACGTTTCTCTCGAACATCAAGTCGGATGAAATGAAATAAACTTCTGAGGTACAACCTTGAATGTTGCCTAGTCTTTGTTTGTGGCCGTAGAGAGCGCCGTTATAATCAAGAAGTTGAATCGAACTGGTTCGAAATAAAACAAACCGCCACGTTTCATTTTAACGTCCAATTGCAGAAATAAATGATGTGACACGTGGCTTTCTGATAACATCTCTCACATCTCTTTGCACGAGTTTCCGTTGCCGTGTCATAGCTCTTAGAAACGAGTTGCTTTCTCTTCCAGATTTACTTTCACTGCGTATGTACCGCAAGGGTAACGTGCTGATGTCATTGTGCTACACTTCTGCCTTGTTCAACACATTTCTATAGACAACATTCAAGCAGGCGAGCCATTCTCGCACGAATACAGCAACGATAGTTTGGCACCATTCAGCTTTTAAACAGCACTAACTATGTACACCGAAACGGTAAGCGTCGGTTCATTTCGTTCCCTTTGTGCTCCCAATGATTACTTACTATTCTAATTATATGGACAGTTAGGCGTAGTTTTACCGTCGACGTCACCGTGATGTTTTGTATAAAGTCCAACGGCGTAAACACCGTCTCGGCGCTCCGTAAACTGCATGTGGGAGTGAATCCACGCGTGGGGAGTCGACAATCGCGGCTCAAACTGGCACTTACGGAGTAGGGAAGCGGGGAGAAAACGCCCCACCCTCTGTAGCACGAAAAACAGTAGGGGGGGATAGAGAGGAGGGCGGGAAGGGGGGCGATGTTGTTTCGGGCGGCGATTGAGTATTTCGCGACCGGGCGCTAGGCTCATTGACGGTCGCGGTTCAGTCTCGCGCGCGAAAGGGAGTAAATCGGGGAGGCAGCACAGGAGGGAGAGTTGGGGGGCGCTTCTACTCTGCCAGCAATGCCGTACTGTCGCTACTTTTGCGTTGAAGTGATACACAACAGCACAAATGTCACTTCGCTCGCTGCTGCTGCCGCGCTTGTTCCCGCCACCGCTATGACAGCAAGTATCCGCGGTCATCGAGTGTGAGGTGTTTGTTTGCGTGAGTGCGTTGACACCATACATTTAGTGACCCAATGCTTCCAACTTTAAACAGCCGATAAAACTACTATCTTCAATTCGTATAGCTGTCTACTAATTTGCTATTCGACTTGATGTTTCGCATTTCGGGTGAAACTGTGGCTTTTTTATTTATTATCCCAACAGCTATAAGGAGGCGTGACAGTGTTGTCTATGTGTATGTGTGCTCAAAGCTACACCCGTGACAAAACATGCGCGGCTTCAACGTGACCCAAATCAAGGCATGACCTTTCATTTATATTGATATAACCTTGAATACATCTTTGTATACAGCATTCACTACCTCAGAAGAAAGCATGTGACTGATAACTTTTTAAGACCATCTCTATGATGCAATTTATTGCTACAATTCGGGTGGATGCCTACTTTTCCCTTTCATGTACTTCCCTCTTGCCCCACCTCGCAGGCTTCTGCAGAACTGATTTGCTATATTCAGTGTCCCAGTGCCTTGAGTTGCCAATGAATTAGTCCTCGCTCTACAACCCGCTAGCGTCCATGTTAGCTCAGATGGCAGAGCGACCGTCCCGGAAAAACATTGGTCCCGGGTCCGAGACCATGACTAATGTTTCTTCAACTGCATGGCTTTCTTTCTGAGAAACCCATATGTGTTTCCTTTCTACCTTCGTGCTACAATGCAGGCGGATGCCAATTTTTTTTTCCGTTTCATGTACTTTCGTCCGTTCTGCGGGCTTGGGCAGAATTGATTTGCCCTATCCGTTGAGCTTTCTGTTACGTAGCGTTTATCCTTTGTGTGTTGTTGCCTAACATCTGTGCGGATGCGCGACTCACGCGTCCCCTGATATGTTGTTTTCTGCCATAACCCCGGTCTCCTGTAATCTGGCTTCGCCGCAAGGCTTTACTGCAGTGGCCGGTATGCTTGCAGGGTTGTACGAGAGATGACGTGAGCGTTGCTCTGCTAAGGCCACCTAACGGAGGGAATATATGGGAGCAAAAAAAGGAGAAAGCTCTTCCTCATTGGCTCGGGTTCGGCGGGTGGCGCGGACGTTCTGCGCGTGCGTGGATCCATGCTTCTGCGGGACCATCTCGCGAGGCCTACCCCGGAATGGACGAACCACGGGACGAACACGATCGTTCGAATGCATCATCGTTCGCATGATCGTACGCGCGAACGACCAGGCGTTCGCGCGTATGGTCACGCATGGGACGCATGGGGCGTCACGCATGTGTCACGCATGGGTCCAGCATGGGGCGAACATATTCGCTCGTTATCCGGTCGCGGTGAGTCGGACTTCCGCGAGTTGTGGCACGCCCATCAGCATGTTTTGTGGATAGAAACTCGGCTAGCAGGCATTAGTCTATGGAAGGTGCAATAACCGCCCTTATGATTGTTTGCACTACTGTGTTGTTGTTCCTTTGTCCCAAGAGCACGGGTGAGAGCCCCACACATCTTCCTAATGAAGCATGAATTCATCTCTTTTATCGTTCTGAGCGCATGGTTACAACCATCCTAAGTAACAGGAAATCAAGCTAGAGACAACATAAAGGAAGCTGATTATTACGCTTAGTTTAACTACAGAAATATAAAAATCAATAACTTGTCGATAACTTAGATTTAGATAACTTGTCGCAAGTGAAAGCCGATCCTATGTCATCAGCATAACACGTGCGATGCTTTTGTCAATTAAGCAGACACAGCGGGCACCCTGCGGCCCAATTCCTTGAAATAATAATTTGCATGCGTGCAGCATTAGCACCGGGAGTGTTAGCCAGCGCCGTTCCGAACCAAGACGGCGGACGTGGAACGTCCTTTCAATCGCACCCGATAAGTAGCACGTGAGCGTTGGAGCACGCAACTTGTTAATAAGCCAAGACAATTTGCCATTTGCGTGCTCCTAAGCTCTCGCTGAAGCGACTACAAGTAAACGTAGCTGACGTGTAAGATGCTCTTTTTGCTATTTCATGCAACTTGTTAAAACGAACTGCTTTCCACGTCACAAACCTGTACATGTTGTAGTTAGACTTCAATCTTCAAGGAACCTCGCCTCATGTCTCCTGCGTACTTACCATGCTGAGCGTCATCAAAGGTAGCATATAGGACGGAGGAGTGAACTTGTTTACGGCTGCAATGCTCTATAACGTGGCCATTACGCTGTCGAAGTTTGTGGTATAAGTTCCAACAAATGCATTCAGCGTTTCGCTTGAATAACAAAGTGCCGTTGCGCCTCGGGATAGTGTTTCGGCCAGGAATCCTCCAGGCACAGGGATGAGTAGGTCCGGGAGTAGGAGCGAAAAAAATAAATATTTATTTTACATGTTTACACTGGATCGAGATATAGGCGCCCACTACACGTAGGAGCTCACAGCATGCCTGAGTACCCACACATGTCATCAGCAAACGTGGGACGCAATCGCTGCACCAAAGGTGTCCGCTTTTAAAGCAGTCGCCTTGCCTAGGTTACTAGACGAGGCAATGTGTGCCTCGGCCAATCATATTCGCCGAATCGTTCCTTAAAATCTACCAATGACGTAGCACGATTCAGCCGGACTTCACCCCCCAATATTGCGCGATACGAAGCAATCACGTGACAATCGGTGAACCTGAATTGGACGCAGTTGCGATTGATGTCCTCGACGTTGTCTCTTGCATCAGATAGTGGGCTCTCCGTGACGGTCAACTTGTAGCGACCCGGCAAGCCTGGCCTTCGTAGTTGTTACCGCACTTACAGAGTTCGGGGCTCGTTGACCCGCCCGAAGTCAGCGTCGGAGCTACGTTGTCGTCTGGTTGGGCGCTGAAGAAGGGGCTGCCTAGTGGGAAGCACCCGAAGATTGCGCACTGATGATTTGGAGCGTAGCAATGCACAGAGCAATAGTAGGTAATTGTGATATCAAAATAGCAAGGTTTACTTATCTACTAAAAAAGCAAAAAACACCCCTTCAAGGCTTTCTACACTTCTTGCGGAAAAACAGCAGGAAATCAACTAGCCAGGGTCGTCGCTTCTCCGCTGCCATGCGTATCTCGAATCCTGAAACCAAGAAATTATATTTCTAATGTATCGGTGGCCACGCAATGCTTTTCCTTTCTTTTGTTCCAGTATTATTATTACGAAAATGGTGTCTTTCCAGAGAACATCTTATAAAGGAAAGAATACAACAGAACGGCAAACTTGCTGGTGTACATTTTGCCGTAGCAGTGGATCAGCTTCGGCAGCGAAGTACAGCAAAAATGTCTGAGATTTGAAAGTGATTCTTTATTTCCATTATTCGATAGCTTGCACGTCTCCTGCTTTTGCCAGAAAAGGTTAAAAAAAATGGGGCGCAGTTTCCAGTTCATGACAAAAGAAATTTGGTGATATTGAAAAAAAGAATTGCCAGCGGTAGCCAGCGCTTCTTTTAGGGAACATTATTCGTTACACACACGTGGCATGCAAAGCCTCGTGCTTGTCGAGTAATTTCTTCCCATTGGCATTGATGCACTGGAAGGATGTAATGAGCTGTTGAACATTCTGTGCACATCGAAGAGATACATCTACAAGTTTTCATTGCCAATACTGGGGCGTAGCAAATTGAGGATGAAATGCGGTAGAGAACATTTATTTAACCTCGGGCGTATTGGCTAACGTTATTCATTTGTGCAGTATATTTTAAGAATGTAGGGTTGGCTTACAGACCGTCCTTTTTTGGGTTCTTTCAGAACATTAGAGACCTTCCATTGTTGTTACCAGTTCTTCAGCTGTTGGCATAAAAGACAGTTGAGGAACTGGATATGTTAGCTTTCAGCACCTGAACATATAGAGCTAAAATTAATTTCTCGTGTTTTACCTTACAAACAACAATTGATTATGAGGCACGCCGTCGGCTGGGACCGCGCCTTAATTTTGACCATCTGGGTTTTTTGAAGGTGCCATCAATCCATGGTACACGGGCCTTTTTGCATTTCAGCCCCATTGAACACGGAACGCAGCAGCCGTGATTCGTCCGCCAGCTCTCAGGATTAGTCCCATAAAATTTAGGTATCCTTATTATATCCTTATTATAATATAATTTCTTTCAAATTTTCGTATTTCGCATATATTCTCCCCGCCTATCCGAAGGTTTCAAAGCCTGGAATGATATCTCGCGATCGTTTTTCTCGTTTCTTCGGGTAAATGCAATACACAGGTCCTAAATTAGAATATCTGCGCAAGAACTCGAGGGCACCTAAGCACTTCTGATGAGTTATGACTGCGAAAGCGTTATTGTACATTGGAATACCGCTGAGCGATCGTTAGGTTTATAAACTCCACGCGGGCAACCGAGCGTGTTGCGATGCTGGGCGAGTTTTGATGTGACCTTAACGAGGCGCAGTTAGAGTGCAGCGAGAGCTTGCGCAGACCAGGAACACGCGGATAACAAAGGCTTCCCTGTGGGAGAGCAAGGGTGGCGTGACGCCGCGGTGCTGCCCTCTCCCCACGCAAAAGCGCCGCAGCAGCTGTTACCTTGGTACAGCTGTGCAGCAGGCCCGAGCCAGCAAGCACAAGCAAGCGTCTGGAGGGCGCCTCGCGTCCCCGTGACTTGACGTCGCAGCCAATGAGAAATTTCGCTGTTTTTAGGCACCACCGGCTTTTTCACTCAATGAACCATTTGACACTTTCGCGTAAGAACTTCCTGCTAGAACTGCCAAGCTAGAAAGTCGTGCAGCAAGCTTAATCCTCAAGAAGTTCTTTGCACTGCTGCAAAGTTGCTGTCACGTAAGCAGGCAACATTTTTTTCAAAAGAGAACCACAGGAAAAATCACCGACATATTTATCAACGAAGTTTTTACATGCATTGACCTCTTTTACATGCACTCTTTTATGGTGCTTACCCGAAGCTTTGAAAGTGCAAGCGTTTCTTGATTGTGAAAAGATATGTAACGTTTAGGAAGAAGCTTATTAAAATTTTGAAATAAGGTTTTGTCAATTTTCGAAACGCACCATTAACGCTGCTAGCAGTGACATGTGCTTCAAAGAAGAGTGAAAGTCTTGTTTTAGAGAGAATACTGCCACACAGCTTTTGAATTGATTGTTTATTTCTAATAGTAATTCAACATAAGCCATGTAAAAAAAAAGAGGTATCCAGGCAGCCTTTCTCATAAACTTCTTTTTGTGTACAATTGTTGAAACAGAAAATAAAGATTGACGATGAATTCCCTGGAATAAAATAAGGCGGTAAGCTGGCGACATACAAGAAGTCTACGTTAATCCAGCAACAAAAGGTGAAGGCCGTCCATATCCAGTAGGCTACTTGGTCGGCTTTTAGGACACCCACCTCGGAGATTGAGCTCTCGTGGTCTGCCTGCATTGTCGGTGAGATCTAAATAAGCTGGTGGCCATGCGTCATGTCCGCCCATGGAGCGATCCATGCACGCTGCAAAGAATTGTGTGTAGCCACTTCTCTAGGACGTGAGGGCCTCCAGAGTGACAGCACACTCGGTCTCGGTGCACCGCTGCCGTACATAGTGAAACCGGGACAAACCACTGACAATGTCGACGGCCCACAATGTCATTATAGCACATGTTGGTTACCAATCCCTAGACTTCCCGGCCAGGAATGTTGCTAGCAGATCCACCTGGGAACGTACCATCGCATGTTTTTCAAGCGCACAGCCTGCTGAGTCGCCTCCTGGATGCTTTGTGCAGAGTGGTGAAGCTAAGTCTTGTTGCTTATGAATCAGCCCGGGAAACGGTCTCGCAACGTGAATCTGCTAAAATATTTTCATGGTGCATTTCAGTCGACTATGTTGCCCGATGTCCTGGGCAAAGTCAGCGTAAATGGTCACATGTGAAACCAGTCGACGCTGTCATGGGGGCTTCATAAATAACTTGCAACTACAATAACAGAAGTGGCGGATATGATGATTGAAATACGTTGTGGTCAGGTTGATGCTGCGTACTTATGAAGAATGCTGCAGCTCCTAAATTTGCATACATCTATACAGGAAGCAATACATGGTCCGAGGAGTACATTGTTCAGACATGAGCCTTGGCAATTGGACGAACATTATTGTAGGAGGTAGCATCTATTTACTTATTTTCACGGTACTGTAAGCCTTAGTGTCCAAATTAGGAGTGGAAGAAAAACTCAAGCGTACATACATGACGCAATATATACGCGCATTTAAAAAAAAACGCAGAAGGGATTGCCAATACTTAGACGGAAATTAATTCGTGTTATCAAATAAGACGACAAAATATATGAAAATATTATTGCGATTTTGCGGCTTCATGAAAGTGCCTCAAACACACGCTCAGGGACAAGGTTCCAATCGGAGACTGTACATGGGAAGAAACTGTTTATAAGCTGGGGATTTTGCTGCAAAGGGCTGAAGCGATTGCTTGTGAGTATGACTAAATTTTTCGTGTTGTCAGGGGTCTTAGCGTCGAAGGTGTGCATATACGGAGTCATCCAGACGGAATTCTATATAAGAATTTAAGATGGTGTAGTTTTCTGGCAATGTGCAACGTAAGTATAGCATTTGCTCTAATGAATTCAGTAGGCGAGTGCACTCTTTTGCATTGTAGAGTACTGCTCTCGTCCATACTATTGGAAGGCGTAAGTGTCTCTTTCACCATAATGCCCCATACCATCGAAACGTACTGCAACTTCTGCCAATAAGGACATTATGAAATTTTCGTTCAACTACAGCTGTAAATGGTTATGACTACCTCTTTCGAAAATTCTTTAAAAATTGGCGCTTTAGAAGTTGGCGCTTTAGAAGCAAGGAAACACCAACTTCGGAAGCTGCTGTCCCTTTTGGTTTCTTTCTTATTGACTTCGTTAAGGAATATTTGATGCGTTGCAATGTGGCTTTTATGCGCTGATCGCGTTGTTGCTTTGGGTGTGGCTTCAGTAGCAATTTCCGCAGTTGTGTTTGGCTGCAATCTGCTAGGTTAACAATTTATGGCAGATATATATAACATTTTCGCAGAATAAATGCTGGCTACATTGGGGTGCAGGAACTCTTAAGGCTCCAGCGCAGTGGCAAAAAGGGCTGGGCAATTCTGGGCAATATTTATTTTTATCATTTGGACACGTCTCTGTCTAATTTTGTGCCAGAACAGCTCACATAGAAGCGTTGCGAGAGTAAGAGCGCATCTTACTAGGTACATGAAGAAGAACATATGAATGGAGCCATAGTCCTCCTCTTCTGCGCCATCGTCCACAATTTTTGGATGCATACGCCTTCGATGTGGATAAATGAGTCCAACTTTAGGGAGGGTGCGGATTATCCAGGCGCGAAAGTACCTACAAGGGAGCGCCAGACATGTGGTTGAGATTTGCGAAATAGTGCCGCAGTTGAATAATGCTCCTCCAATAATGTTTAAGTTACGAATAAACATATAGTGCTTTAACTAACCACGATAGCCATCCTGTCTTTCCTTTTGGCATTTAGGTTATTGAAGAAACGCCCCCAATGGAGGACCGAAAATCGATGAGCATGTGGAGTGTGGCAGTACATTTTGGCAAAATAGGAATTTTCCTGTTGTCTACAAGGCTCTAAGTTGGCTCTACACGTGGTCTTAGAGATAGCTTAAATTCCACCGTCATCTAATGTTTTCACGAAGTTTTCATAGAAACCATTCTCCTTTGGCATTTGTTTTCGATCGGCGGTACAACACATCCTTTCAGATATATTCTCCTTCTGCAAGCGTCGATGTTTAGACCAGTGGACAAGACGCTCGGCTTCTTAGCATGTGCTCGTAGGTTCTAAGCTTAATATCTTTCTGTTTCGTTCATTTATTTTTATTAACGCAAAATTTTTTTATGCAGCGACAGCGTCCCGCATCAGCGACTGTATTCCTGAGTGAGTCGACAGAGAAATACCTATGCTTTTGCAAATCATGCCAGCCTCTGAGCCCATAAAGTAGAAAATAATTTCTCCCGGTAGCTACAGGAGAAGCAATAGCTCCTTGTTTTCCGATCGGACGAGTGAGTGGAAATGGTCGCCACTTTAGCCAATAGCTGTAGAAGGCCTTCATTAACGCGTGAAGCGGAGAAAACGAAACGCAGAGAGCTCTAAGAGCTACTCTTAGAAATGGAGTTACGAAAAACCCGAAGAGGTGCGACCGGCGAATGGGCTCGAGAAAGCTCCAACTCCGTTACTTGCTCAGAAAACATTAGCGTTCGAGAAATGTGGTGGAAGCAACAAGATTCGCAACAAAAGGAACGAATCCTCGGGTCTCCGCACCTGAACATCATTGTTTCGACCCGCTGAAACAAACGTCCCCCGGCGGCAGCACAGCGGCGTTATTGGGTCTCGAGGGGGTGCGTTGGCATTTTGCGCCGTTTTTGCAATGAGTCTTAAGTGCACTCTGCACAGTTGTTTGCTTGCAGCTCGAAGATGCCGAGGCGGCGCACACTTTAAGGAATTCATAACACTTCTCGCAAACAAGAACGTGGAAAGAAAGGGTAGCCGTTAGCGTACGTGTCCTTTTCGCTAGAGTAAGAAAACGATGGCTCAATTCCAAGAATGAGTTACAATAAGCGGCAGTAGCAAAACATTTGTTGCATTTTTCTGGACTTACTGCGTGCTAAAATTTGTGGCGGCTGCCCTAAAATATCGAAATGATTGTTGAAGGTTGTGGAGGAATCAGCAATAGCATTATCGATGGCCTCCACCAAAGCCAGAATTATCATAAGCGACTGAAAGTTCGAAGTTCAAAATTTCGCAAAAGGACGCATCTCGCCAGAGGCGCTCAAAATTCTAAATAATAACAATGACCGCCATCGGGGGACGACCAAAATATTTGGGTGCCCGCGCACTCCTCTCTCCCCGGCAACAAGGCGGCTCACGACGTAGCTCGAGGACTTACTCGTCGAGCAAGTGAGCTGGCCTAGCCGAGAAGGAGATGGGACCACGTGGTCAGCTACAGAGAAGTCACCGGTTACTATTGGGTGGGAGGGGCTCGGTACTCACCAGCTCACCCAAAGCTAATGAAGAAACTGATGGTAGCCTGACGCCTCCTGTAGATGCAGAGAAACAATTTTGGTGTTATTGAAACAAAAACACGCCCGACTCACTTTTTTGATCTCACGCGGGCATGAAAGATTCTAATTATAATACTGTTGGAAACACGTATTCGTGCGATACATAAAAATTATGCAAAAAACGAGCGCTCATCCCAAAATGCTTAGCCTGAAGGTGCTTGTGATGCAGCGGACAACGAGTTGAGAAAGAAAAGATGCTTTACGTGGCCCAAACCGGACTTGGTGCGGCAAATAAGTTTATCGTTTGCTTTAATGACCTTACTGAGTTTGTCCTCATCACCACTAGCGTTGCCTCTCGAATACGCACACCGTCAATCACCTCAGAACTTCTTATTGGATTCTCGCACTCTAACAATTTCGCTGACGCTTTTTTTTCACATGGATAAGCTTCAGGCGAAATACAATCATATATATATATATATATATATATATATATATATATATATATATATATATATATATATATATATATATATGAAAGCAAGCGTCACGTAGACAACCCGAAACAAACATCCACCCCACTACATGGTAAGAAAACGTGACGCTGTACAGTATGTAGAGTCCTACCAAAAATGTCCTGACCTTTCAGAAGTTCTTTTGGCTGCCATGTCAAGCTCTCGGTTCACCATGCGTTGCACAAGGTGGGTCAGGCCATCAGGAGGCTCCCGTTGAGCAGGAATGGACCGGATAACTACTAGCTATCCGCCGTTGCACAGGGCGGGACTTGGCGAGTGATGACGGGTGGAAACTTTGGGCTGGCCACTGTGGCACAGGACGGCGTCCCAACTGCAGTGGGAACCTGCCCGGGTATTGAGGTGCTCCGTCGCAACACTCTAGGGTGGCAGCGTGCCGGTCACATTGCCGGTGGGTCCGCTCTCCTGGCGATGTGGCTGCCCTGACCCGCGTGAGCGATCCACTGCCGTCTCAAAAGACCAGCTGGGGATATGTGAGCACTAGTCGTAGGACATATTACGTACTTATGAGCCACTTCTCCGAATTATCCTTGCTAGTCACGTGCCACTTCTGTGTTTTCTTCATAGGCGCTACCGATTCTTATGAAAGAGGGACCAACCGTACCTTCGTGCGAGACGAAATTAGAACGCAGGCGAGAGCTTGCGCGTTCGAGGAATGCGCGGATAACATACGCTTCGGAGAGTGAGG
Source organism: Dermacentor albipictus (assembly GCF_038994185.2). NCBI lineage: Eukaryota > Metazoa > Arthropoda > Arachnida > Ixodida > Ixodidae > Dermacentor > Dermacentor albipictus. Next base: position 80,631,166 of record NC_091827.1, on the reverse strand, counting down.
CTGACGTGTCGTCGGGGAGGTGCCCTCTCCACTGACGGAACACCTAGCGCGGCAGCAGGTGTTCCCGTTTGCCCGCTCTCTTCTGTCGACACGTGCACGTGACGTGGAGCCGCATCCAGCGGAAATTTAGTTGCTGTTTCTCTGCTACAGACGCCCGATGTTGTGCTTAATGGGCCACTTGATCTTTTCGCATCAAAAAGTGGCCGGCATATGTAGACCAAAAACTTCTGCTTACAGCTCACAAACGAAGACAAGAGTGCGAGCACAGCATCAGCACGAATTTATTTCAGCAGCTGATCATCAATGATACCGATTAGTTCGAGCACTAAATTCACCGGTTATGAGTGTCTATGATTGCCACTTTTTCCTAGAGATGCTCTACGGGTTTGTCGCCCGGATTTGCAAGAACGATCGCACTGTGTTTTCTAAACTGTCGGGCTTTCCCTGAGGAAGAAGTCATGATGGTGAAGCCGTGTTCAATCAGTCAACGCAGTTGGCCGTACAACGGACAGTGGGAAAAGCGCAGTGTCGAACAGCGAAGCTTGAACGTCACAACGAGGAGCGAATGCGCTACACTTGTCCGAATGTTTCCTGTGTGGATTTGCCCACGGCTCCTTAGTCGGCAAATCCCGCATGTACGGTTGCCGTCGTTGCAAGCGCTACGGACACAGCGAAAATGTGCGAGGCCAATTCTAAGGGCACTACGAATGGAGTGGACGAAAACAGGGACAACAAACTGCCTTTACACAGTGTTTGCTTGTGTGGTGAACGCTCAGGATGCTATGAAATATGTCTTCGAGTGGCAGAGAAAGATGATAACATGCAAATAGACACAGTAGCACCTGTTTCAATTGTTCCAGAAAGCCTGTAGAAGAGTTACGAGCCCAGTCTACCTTTAGAGCCCTGCCATCTGAAACTGGAAACGTACGGTGGTTTAAAGTTCAGTTTCGGGGAAACTAATAGTTCTAGTTGAACAGAAGGGTCAGCACCAGGAGCTTCCGTCCATGGTTGTTAAAACCTGTGATACTGCATACTACATTGTATAATGCAATGCAGTTTGCATTATGCATTATTAGTATGCAGTATAATGCAATACTGCCTTACCTGGCCGTGACTGGCTGGCGGCATTAATGTTGGACAGGTCTTGTACGTGCGAGGTATGCCAAGATAGTGTTGCCATGTTACTTGAAAGGTATTCGCACGTTTTCGATAAAACACTTAGTTTGATTAGGAGCTCTTCTATCAAGCTCGTGGTCAAACAAGGTAGCACTCCTGTCTTTGGCAAAGTGCGCCAAGTGCCTTTGAAATGAGAGACGGGGCAGCCTGAGAACTGGAATTTCTTGTAGAGACCGGTCTTCTCATATCACTACAAAAGAGTGAGTGGGCAATGGCCCTTGTTGTACCCAAGTCTAACAACAAAGGGAGAGTGCGTGGCGACTTGAAAGTGACAATAAATCGGTGCCTACATCCAGGTCATTATCCTCTTCCCGCGATCAATGATCTGCTTGCAACTTTTGTAGGATGAAAATACTTTACATTACTGAATCTGTCTACTGCCTATCGGCAGCTCGAAGTGCATCCTGAGGCACAGCCACTGGCAGTCGTAAACACACATCGAGGGTTGTTCAACTACACGTGACTTCCATATGGTGTTAGGAGTGCTCCCTCATTGATCCAGGCAGTCATGGAGGATATACTGAAGGTTCTTGGCCATATATTTTAAATATTTGGACGATGTATTCATTGCTTGAGCATCATGCAACGAGTGTTTGCAGAAAGTAGACAGCTTGCCATCGTGATGTGAAGAAAAGGTCGTTCGAATGAAGAAAGAAAAATGCAAGTTCTTTCAAACGACCATGTCTTATCTGGGACACGTTTTGGACTCGAGCGGTACACACCCGTCTGGTTAGAAAGTTCAAGCGATAAAGCAGGCTCCTAGCCTTAAGACTGAAGCACGGTTGCGAGCATATAATTGTTTGACCAATTTTCGTGCTAAATTTGTACCCAAAATTTCCATTAGCGTGAAGCCCTTGTACAATGCTCTGACTCATGAAAAGGGGCTCCAATGGTCGATTGATGAAAAAGGATTTTCAACAAAGCAAGACGCGGCCCATGTAAGATACTCTCTTTACGTATTATGACCCAAAGAAGGAATTGTGAGTAGATTGCAATGCATCATCATACGGTGTTGACGGCATGCATTCCCACAAAATTGGAAAAGACGAGAAGCCAATTGCTTACGCTTCGAGGGCATTGAGTAAGGCTGACAAATGTTACGCTCATATAGAAAAAGTCCTCGCTGTAGTATTTGAGCTCAAGGAGTATCGTAGTTACCTCTACGGTCGTGCGTTTATCATTTATTCCGGTCATCAGCCTTTAGAGATTCTTATGGCACACGGCAAACGCGTACTAGTGATGTCAGCAGCTAGAATGCAATGCTGGGCGTTATTGCTAGCACATTCGATTACCATTGGTTGTACCGAAAAGACAGTGCTCTTGGAAATGCTGACGCTCATTCGCGCTTGCGTTGCCAAACGAAAAAGATGCTTCCGATTCTTTTCTTTTCTGCTGTGGACTAGGTGCCATTATGTGTTGCTGATACACAGAAGGAAGGTCACCCAGATCCTGTTTTGTGACATGTACTTGGCTACACACTGATTGGCTGGCCAGCACACGTGGTAGTAGTGCTCTGTCTGCTTATTTTATTAGGCGACATGAATTGTCCATATATGGGCAATGTCTCACGTGGCGTATCCGTGTCATCAATCCTGATTGTTCAGATGGGAAAGCACTCCGCCAATTACACGAAGAACACCAAGGTAAGATGCGCATTAAAATTCTCGCTCGTAGCTATGTCCTGAGGCCGAAGTTAGCTGAACACATTTATTTCTAGTTCATCGATGTAGCACTTGCCAGGTGACACAAAATGCTTCACGAAAACTGCCATTGTGGAAACGGTGGTGGCGGGAATGTAGGTGGCAGCGAGTGCATCTGTACTTCGCCTTTACAAAGAATCAGTGGTTGTTCGTGTTAATTGATGCGCATTCAAATTGGATGGAGGTCATCTTGATGACGTAAACGGCAACCGACAGAACCATGGAAAAAGTGCGTAGTGTTTTTGCGGCATATGGACTCACGGAGGAAAATGGCAACTGATAATGGTCCACAGTTCACAGATACAGCATTCAGTAACTTCATTGGAAACAACGGCGTGCGCCATGCTAGAACACCAGCCTACCATTCGGCATTCAATGGAAGCGCTCAGCGACTTGTACAGACCGTAACGAAAGATCTGCTTCGACAACTATGTGACGAGAAGAAGGGGCGTGGGAAGAGAACCTTGCAGAATCGTTCAGATTTGTTTATTTTCAGGTACAGGAACACATCTACTGCATTTACGGTGAAGACGCGTGCAGAGTTCTTCATTTTTCGAAAGCCGTGCACTCGTCTTACTTTCCTGAAACAGAATGTAAAAGACTGCATGCATGAGCGATTTCACAAAGCAAAGAAAACGGTAGATAGAAAGCGAGAAGTTTGGTGGTTGTTCAGGCTGAATGATCCGGTTCTAATGCAACTCGTCCTCGCCCCGGTGATAGGAACTGACTCCGCGGCGTCGTAGACGTACATCGTACATGTCGGACAGGAAAGCAGGTGCGTTCATGCCGGCAACTTGCGCCCATATTAGTTGGCTGAGATCAAACCACTGCCTACTGGTATTCCTCCAACATTTAAGAAACCTAGCTCTGAATCACCTGTTTCATCCGCCGAGAATCCTTTGGAGTCTGCTAGGCTGCTACCGAAACCAGTGGAGCCTTCAGAGATCTTCATGCCTTGATACTATTTAGGACCATAACGTTGCGATACAGTCCCCGCAAAGTGGCACCGCGTTGGTTGCGGGGAAGCAAGCTCTTCGACTGCCGAACCCACGCCAGAAAGCTTTCTGATCGGTACAAACCGTAAAAAATGGAAAAAAAGAGGGAAGGAGTCTTATGTTAGCACAGATGCGTTTTCGCTTTCAGTCATGTGGCGTAGTTGTGTTGTGCCACCAGAGACACGTTCTTGGTTCGGTCATTTGCTTCGTCGCTGAGCAGTTGTGTGTGCGCGTTTCATGAGTTTGCTGGACTTCTGCTTGCTGGCATTCTTGCATAAGCAGCTGATACTGCTTTATTTGTGGTTAGTTCTTTCCGTTACGGCCTAGCTTGTTGAATTAACAGCTTGATTATCATTGCTCCGAATATGGGATTACCCTACGCGGCCACAACAGCAACTAATGAAGTTTACCGTTTAGATTAGCCGCCTGAAGGCAACCACATTCTATGAAAACTCAATTTTGTTTGATACTAGCAGTACGTTTCTGTTCTGAGATATTCATTACTCAGTTTGCAAGAACTCAGCTCATTTCTCTTTCAACATGGCAAGGCAAGATAGGAAGACAAGCGTTCTATGTGACACCGCTGACTTGGCGGCAAAGGGGAAAGTCAGTCTTGCTTTTGTGACTCGAGAGCCGTAGCGCTGCTTTTGTCAGCAGTGCGTGGTTTCAAGATGAGATAATGCCACGCAGGAGGAAGTACGTGAAATGAGGAGGCTTGTCTTTGAGTCGAAGTCACACCAATGAATGTGAAAGTAGATAAAGGAAGTCAAAGGTCTTAATGAATATCTGGGAACGGAAGCGTTCCGGCAGTATCAAACAAATTGAGGCTGCTTTGAATATAATTGTCTTGAAATCTGTCATTTTAACGCAAACCATAATCACGAGTCTGAATAGGTAATAATGTGCGTGGTAAATAATTATGTGATTATTGACGGCACACGTTGGAAAACTTGTGTAAGTCAAAGCTCATTCAATTCTGCGTAGCTAGGAAAGCCTTAGTATTCAAATTACTGACACTTTAGCTTCGAAGATACCGTCTTTTAGGACTTGGTTATCAAATCAGCTGACACTTGTTCCTAATAATAATTCAGGCATCGGGTCAGTCAGCCGGTAATTGTACGACGCGTTTTCATCAGGAGCACTCACCTGCTCAAAGTATACTACATTGCGTATGATGAACTCACTTACAGGTGCGATGTATTGGGCAGAAACTACAGGAGCAAACCTGAAGTGATCGTGCCCGAAGGCATGGATATGAAATAATTGCACCATCAAACAACAGTCCTTTTAATGTCCGGTAATGGCCGCCAAGCGAAAATTAGGAAAGTAGGCGCCATTATAGTTGAAGCCACCTCATTCAAAACAAATATACAAATTACAAGACATTCACTAGAAGAAAGGCTGGGCACCGGGAAAAATGATAGAGTTTGAATTCCGCAAAATGGTACAGTGGTGTTAATAAAGCAGAGAGCCAAACGTGAATGGATATTAAACAATGCAGAAATACTTGCTTTGCTGTACGTCTATGATGCGCGTTCAATTGACAGTCATAATTCGGAGCTCGTTCCCCTTGAGTCCGAGTACGCAAAAGCATATTACTCACAACAAGGGAGTACAACGTTCCTTTTATGGACATTTTTGGTACCATGTTTATTAAGCTATGAACAAAATATTTGAATAACTTATTTTCCTTAGAAAATCATTTATTGCAGCACTGTCTCCGAAAACAATGCGCAAATAATTCGCCTTTGCAGCCCACATACATACATACATACACACACACACACACACATACATACATACATACATACATACATACATACATACATACATACATACATACATACATACATACATACATACATGCACACATTCCTTTCTTATGTGCCTAAACCACCTCTGTCGTTACAAATATGGCACGTTGTAAAAACGATAGAATCGTATGTGGAATAGAAGTCAACCAGTGCAGCCAGAGATCTAGACGAAGTGTCTATACGAACAACTAAACCACTTAAATAGACTAATTTATAGAGGACAGTGTACCCTACTCACCTGTGAGGCTTCATCTTCAGGACTAGTGCCATGCGATTAACCAGGCTGCATCGCTCTCCTGGAACAAGGCTCCATCTTCTCGCCACAGAAATTTCATCTTCAGTGCACAATGAAAGGCCGACGTGCGACCTACTACGAGCCATCTCGTGGCACTCCAACGGCCACTTACATGGAAATGTCTTCTCGCGAATGCGAGTAAACTCATTTCCCAAAACTGCAAAGCCGTCAGTAGCGTCTACTCCTCTCCAGTAGCCGGTAATACATAGTTCTACTTTTTGCTGCTCTACAAGTTTTCTTAACGTTGCCAAGTCAGGGACTCCGGTGGAGCGAATAGGAACGCTGGAAATTGCGATTAATGCCGTCTGAACGTAATTACCGAGAAAGAAGGAGCCGAACACCCAGGACACAATACCGATAGTGCGATTTGGTGCAGCATCACCTGTGGAGCATGGTGGACTGCGCCCTAGTAGAGCTGCGATCATATAGAGCACGAGGGCATCTCTGTCATACCGACGATGCGAGAAGAACAGTTGCACGCGGATTCTTATCAACCATAGCGTGACTCTTCGGAGCGCGAGTACGATAATCAAAAACCAGGCAATAGAAACGCTTGACTCCAGGAAAGAGATGTGCACGTGGTTTACGGGCAGACTGAATATGCAGAGCTCAGCTGGTGGATAGTGTGCGTCGACAAAGAACTGCCACTCATAACCAACAAGCGCGGGAAAACCCAGAAGCGTCATATCAGCCCATTTATTTAGAACGAGCAACCGATCGTGAAACATATGGATGAGTTCTACTGATGTATTTCGAGAAGTATAGGTATCAACAATGGCTGCTCTTTCCGGAATATTTTCGACGAGTCTGTTGCTTGGTCCGGCTAGAATGATGTGATTAATCTTCTCGGTGTTTTTTCGGTCAGAGTTTAAGTGGCCAAAATGTTGCACTGCGGAAACTGTCCTGCTGCCGCAGCTACTAAAGCGATTCGTGGGGACGTTCAACCCGTTCTTAGTAATAAGCATGACTTGACAAAGATATGCTGCGAAATCTTGCACTGTTTTCTCTGGCGATGACGAATAGACGAACAGGTGAACTTGCGGGTGTTGAGCGACACTTCGAAGTCTCCGCTTGACGGCAGAATTCATGCCTGAGTACCATGGCACGAACACTAGCCGCTCTCTTGCTTCCAAAGTCAATGTGTCTCCCGGTGACCTAGAATGTTTGAGTCTGAACGCCCTATCAAAATTTCTCAAACTACCTTCAACCACCTTGACCGGAACCGGCCATTTGTGTGCGGACGAGCTCAATTTCGTGAGCACGCTGCAAGTGTAGATAAGGATTTGCAAACCTCCAGATGCGTTGGATGCTGCGAGCGTTGAGACAACGTGGCCATTAAGTGAAGCAGCTGGCGTTTGGATATGACGAGGGCGATCAGACATGCACGAAAAACCACCCGGTCTATGTACAACATCCGTGCAAGGCGAAGGCTTCTGATGTTATTTATTTCCATGTTTTCATTCACGTCGATGTTTAACCTCTGCGCAAGGATGTTACCTGCGATGTAAAGAAGGACAGCAAAGTGGTTAGGTCTTGGGTTTTGTCACGCTTGACCTAAACAAATTGGTTAGGCTTGAGTTTTCAGCTTGAGTATGAGAAGAAGTTTGAAAGTTGAACAGGAGCGTAAGTTTTTGGGAAGCCACTAGTATGAATTAAATCAAAGACATTGAAAATTGTTTAACTATTAGTATACGCATGAGATGAGTGTAGCTGCCTGCAGAGTGGGTTAAACCACTTATGAGAATATCGAACGGAAAGAGAAAATATAATAAATACATACCTTTGCACAAAGACCCACAAAAAGTAAGCGTTAATTATTCGGAATACTACAGGAAAAACGCTGAAAATTTCTTATGTTATCGTGTAACATGACACAGTTGGAATATGTCCATGTCGGCTGTGTACCTTTAGGGATAACTCATATAACACGAATAGGGAATGCCTTCTAGAAATGGAGCTACCAAATGCCGAAAGGACGGCCAAAGGCCAAAAACTTCGAACAGCTTGCATGTCGACAAGCATTGGGGCTTTCCAAATTATGTTGCCAACGGAATAATTTTAAACGAAGGAAAACGAACAATCTGCGATCCACACGCGAGCAAAATCAATGAGGGGCTGGAAAGAAACCTCGAGACGTTCCTGGAAACATAGCGAAACAGAGAAAAGCCATCGCCACTTACGCGGCCGATTTTGACGCATTTGACTGCTGAGTCTCTTTGGGGTGCCTACAAATCCCAACACCAAAGTAGTGTGCATTAATGTATCGGTAGACAGCTTAGAAACAGTTACGTGCGAAAATGAAAGAGAGGAACGACAGTTTACGTCATCTCTGCCATCTCAAAACACATCACTACAATTTTACCCAAGGTGAGAACACTTAAAATTATGCGGATTGAATTATGCGCTTCGTCATATAAGGGAAGCGAAACTTTTCCTAAATGGGTAATGAAATGCTATAAATTTGCTCATTTTATTCTCGCGCCTCTGGCGTAAGGCAAATTGGTGCGCACGCATATGTGCTCTCACGCACACATGCTACGCAGTGTGACAACCGTTACATTGGCTTGTATTTCCTCATTTCTTCTCATTTAGTGTAAATGTACTGGCCGTTTCTTGGCCGATTCTCCTTTGCGGGTGTTTGCCGTATTACAGAACGCATATTCATCCTTACAATGCGGTGATGTGAAAGAGATGCTTGTAGTTGGGAAGATGTATGCCCCACGCTTTTTGGTCAATGCCCCATTGTGCGTATGTACTCTGGTATGAAAAGTATCATCATAATCAACATGCGGCCACGCTCCTTAGCCGATCCCTCGTTGTGGGCATACGACGTTGTATAGGTATCATGATGATCATCAAGAAAAGCGGCGATCATCTCATGGAGTTAGTTGGTGCTATCATGAGAAAGTATACCTGCTATTGCGGTCCTATGTTTAGACAGAGGCTCTCAACGGCTTTTTCCAATTCCAGCCACGTTGCCCACATTTCAGTGGGGAGCTGCCCCTGCCGCAGTGTTTCACGTGCTGACCACCAGAGGCACCACCTTCTCATCCTTCCGCTCATTCTCGAAGGCGGAAGGTTTCAAGCATGGTGCGCCAATTCATTTCACTGGCTTCGTGTTTCAGTCGTAAGCTGAAGGATTACTTCGGATATTGCATCACGAGAGGCACGGTTAAAGGCTCCAGATACTCATAAGTGGTAGTAATTACGTGTGTGAATTAGGAAAGGCTGTAAATATAATTGATGTATTGTACCATTGCGGTGAACTTGGAATGACCCACATAAAATACCGGAAACGCCGAGATGTATTCCTGAGGAGGCACAGAGAAAAACGGCAATAGCTTATTTTTTAATTTTCCCTAAAATCAATCGAACTAGAAAGTAAATAATAACACCGAAACGTTGAAAGAATATTTTCGACATGCTTGTATGCATGGTGTTTCTACGCAGACGAAATAATATTTAAATGTAGCCGATTTGAAATAAAAGGACCGCTCTTTCGGAAAAATGGCGTCAGTGGTGTTGACCACGGGTTGACGGGTGATACGTGGTAATGAGTCACTAATTAACAAAAGCGCATTATGAAAATTTAAACTTCTAGTTTCAGCGGGCTCATCGTATTTAGGAAATTTAGGGGAGCTCTCCGCACAAGTCGTATCGCATATCATCTTTTGGATCTGGAAAAATTAGGTTGATCCCAGAACTGTGACACTGCAAATTACGGCTGTAAGAGCGCGCACAAACGAAACTTGGATGCTACAATGAGTGCAAAGCAGCACCGCTCCAGGTAACGTGCTTTTTTAGCGGCGGGCAGACAGCAGCTGCGGGCTCCTCGTCCGCCTGGTTCAGTGCCTCTTTAAAAATGTCGTCTCACTAATATTTTAAAAAGCATGTGTACATTGCACAAAGCTAAGCAATCTAAATATTCTCAGTTGCGGCATAAGCAACACCGCGCAGCTCGTATGTTTAGAAATGGGACATGCGAAGCGAAAGGATGTTCTTGTAATAGAACACTTCTGTCATTACTTATAGAAAATTATAGGAGGTATTAGAACATTATGGGTAGTTCAAACGACAGCACAGTATCATTCGTGAATACGAAAGACGGACAACCACAATGCCAATTTCTGAATGCGAAAGACGCACAACCACACTTTGGTTTTTAAATGACAGTGTGGTTGCCCGGCTTTCGTATTCACAAACTCGTTTTGTATTAAACGAATTCTTCGCCATGTCATTTTCTCATTGGTTATATATTGATCACCTTGAGTATTGTACAATGAATTACCCCCATTGGCACATATGTCCATAGATTCTCTTGCTGTGTTGCACTTAACTAAAACTTGGAATTGTCTTCCGCATGCGCAACTGACAGTGGTAACTGCAATTATTTGAAGAACATTGAAATGAACAGTTCCAGAATATTAAGAGAAGTTTTTTCAAAGTGCATGGCTTCTGGCCAGTTACCCGGCGACTGGAATGTGGGCAAGGTGGGCAGTGTCCGTCCGTGTCCAACGCCCTTCTTTTTTGCGTACGCGCCCTTGAGTATTCGCTGGTACCCCTTTTATCAAGGTGAACCCTTGTTCAAAAATGGTGACGCTCAATTTTCTTTCATCTATACGCCAATATCACCTACTAGTGTACCCTGCATGCTCTTATAAAATATTATCTACTCAAGTTTAGGCAACTTACTCGAGACTAATGAATTTTTGCAGCTAAACAGCATGGGTTTTGTAAATCAGTTTTAAGTGATCTGAAACTAATTTGTATTTAAGCATAACTGTGAGTCGGCCTGGTTGGAACAGATTCATTTTTCGAAAAACGTGCTCGTCCTTGTGTTGCTCCTTTTCTTTGTCCCTGTTTGTTTTGCGCACAAAATGTTTCTGAAAACTAATTTGTTTTAATAATTGAAGTCCTTGCTGCTCTTTACAATGGTTGTTTTATCGATTGCGTGTTCGTAAACATTCAGAACGCATTTGATCTTGTCTATCACCCAGTACTGTTCAAAGTTGTTGAAATGAAATATTTATTCTAGTAATAATGCTTAGACTGGAAACTTTCTTTTTATGAGAGCACTTTGTTACAGTTAACGATTTTGATTCCCCTTCATATCCAGCTATTTAGTTTGTGCCGCAAGGTTGTCCTTACGTGCTATTCCATTTTTAATCTATAATAATGACGGCACAAATGTAGTTCTAATATCTGTTAGGCTACGTGTGGATGACTGCGTTAATTTATCACGTAATATGTACTGATCCTGATTATGCAGCACTTCAGTCGGACCTTAACGCTATCACTAACTGGTGCAAAGCATGGCTACTGCGTTGGAACACTAAAAAGTGTAAAGTAATGACAATTTCCCGAAAATCAAGCACTTGTAACCCTCCTCTCCACTTGATGGTTCTGTGCTAGACGAAGTAACTTCTTATAAGTATCTAGGAGTTCAAATAACTTCTAGTCTTTCTTGCCAAAATTATCTTAATTACGTTATTAGTAATGGTGATTGCAGGCTGGGCTTTTTACGCCACAACTATTCAAAGGTGCTTTCCTCTCTAAGTAAAACACTATGTAAAACACTTGTAAGTTCAAAGCTCGAATATGCGTTGTCCTGTCCGTTTCGTCTTACTTGTGCTCGCGTCCGTACTTACTGGAACCCCTTATACGTTCAATATGCATGTGCTTTGTGGTGTCCTACTGTATAATTTCTTATAGAATAATTAGAATGGGTGCAAAATTGTAGGTTGTGGTTAATTTTCTCAACTAATTTCCACAATTTCCAGTGTATCATCGATGCAACTCACTTTTCAGCTTCCCGACCTCCCTTTGCGCAGCAAAATTTCGTGTCTATCAACCTTCCGTGACATTTTTCGTAATACACATCTGAAAATTGAAGTTCTTAGTGAGCCAACTTGTTTGTCATGTCGTACTGACCACCTCCACAACGTTGATGGCTTCTTTTGTTGCACTAATTTGCATTTTGATTCATTTATCCAGAAGACAGCGAAAGAATGTAATCACTTACCCGCCACCGTTGTCACCCTTCTCAAAGTCCCACCGTTAAAATATGCCGCTGAAGATCACTGCATGGACTAACCGCTTATCACATGTACTTTATTTTTCTCTCACCCCTCCCTTCTCTAACATTGTTGGTTTTAAAAGTATCGAAACAAATTATTATATAACAGAAATAAAAGAACAGATCTTTTAAATAACTATGCAGTAAGTTAAAAGCAGCATTTGTTATAGATAAATACACAAGAAGCGAGTTCCTCACATGCACTCAGTTTCGGTGCTGCTTGGAACGTGCTGTCGGTAAAAGGCATTGCTGAGCCAGCAGATGCTGGTTGAAGATTGCAAGATCCCATGTACAGTATACGCAATGTGCTAGCTAATTTCCGCCAGGCTTTCAAAATCCGGTGAAGCACACTAGGAGGACGCGGCCCGGTCAACGTTGTTGGCTACTTTACGTAAGATGTAACAGTCTACTTTCGCTTAGTAATCGTCTCAACAATCGTCTCAGTAAGGGATGAGATTTCACAACCTAAGCGGCGAGTAATAATTTTAAAGCAAAGCGCTCAATCCGGAAGTTGTAGAGCGTTTTAGAAAGCACACATTGCGGGTGCTTCCACCTTCCGTCTTGTTGGATTCATTTTGTCTTTGTCCTAAAAAAAAAACTCGAAATATATCAAAAGACGAACATCACGCTTGACATACCCGCCTGCGTACCGCAAGTGCAGTCAGTGCCTTGAGACGTTTCGCGTGTGTGCGAAAAGCGAATTTAGCACTGCATGCACGCTGCTGCTTAAAAATAAGTGACAGAGTGGAGATGGAGCCGTTGTCCGCGCAATTTATGCAAGTGGCGAGTTTCCCTCGTGGTTGTTCTCGATAGCGATGAGTGAAGCAGGAAGCTCTTTAGGCTAAATGCGCCCTTCGTTCATAGGTCACACGTTTGAGAGCTCTGCTATCGCGGCGCGCATACATGCACGTCTCGTGCTTTATTTTTTTACATAATTCAGGGACTCTCTTGAGGACGCTGGAACAAAACATGACGTCACAAGCAGGAAGTTGGAAGTTGCTGAATTAGATGCTTCCTGGAACATTTCCCAGCGTACTCATTCCGAGTTTGGCTCTAAAGTTATTACTTGGAAATTTGGTCAATTCACGTCGAATATTGCACAATTGTATTTCTGTATTTCTGTTAACACAAACTGTTTTCTCGCTCAATAGGATAGTCAACAGCATTCGTTTGGTGGCGTCCTCCTATAGAGCTTCAGCGTACCTTTAAGCTTTAGCTCAATATAGCTGGAACATGCTTTTAGGACACTATCCTTCAATCCTTGTAAGGAAATACCTTGGGAGCGATTATTTCAAATATTCAACCACGATTTAAAGGGAGATACACGTCAAACTTTACGAATGTGGGCTGATCATGTGTTTCCTTTAGATATATGAAAATGGATGCTATTTTAAACTTGATGCAGAGACAAAATTCCGACCAGCTGCGCGACGTTGCAAGTTATTGTATTTTTTGACAAATACATGTTGTTTCTACCTTGGTATGCACGAAGAAATCGCGAAATTTATCACGTAATAATGGTAATGTCGCTTTCACTGTCCAATCGCGATGTTTAAACACAATGTTGTACTCAGATTTGCAGTATACCACTGTATAACAAGGGACTTGAAGACCTTTTATACCCCCTACTGTCTTCAGGCGTCAGGATGGCTAAAGACGGGTCGACATGATAGCCGACTTTGAACTTATAGTCATGAAAGCGCATAAAAAATCTTTAACTTTTTATTGCTGATTAGTTATGAAAGTGCAAAACGCTGTTGTGAAAGTTTGGGTGAAGAGGGATCGCACTCCGGTGCTTCTGTCGGTGATGATGTTATACCTACGTGTGAAATTGGGAACCGTTTATATTAACTGTTGGTTCGAATTATCCCTTGGCAGTCCGGCATGTAAAGAAGCTGTCCTTGCTGCCCAATATGGTTGAAACGTACCACACAATCAATATCAGGACCGAATTCAGTGGACGAGTTTTTAATCCGGAGGTCAAACCATGGGTCGAAATCTAGAAATAAAGAGAGCATAACAAAGGACGCTTCAGATTTTAGAACTTGAATACCGTCTAATGTAAAAGTTTTGTAGTGAACCTTAGTATGCCAAAATTAAATTTTTTGAACAGTAAGGAATGACATGGCTGACTAGAAAATGATACAAAAGTTAAGGACGATAACTTGCTTGAGCTATATCATCAGCAGTAGTGTAGAGTGTTTTCCCTGCGTAAACTGATGATTTGCTATATCAGGCCTACGTTGAAAATATACTGTATCACTTCCATATTTCAAAACTGCTTTATTTTTTGCCCATATGCCACGTGGTTGGCTGTCCAGCATATTAATTATGCTCGTTTTATTTACTGTTGACAAGGAGCTAATGAACACTAGTAAAACTTGTGATTTCATTAGCGCATTTAGAATAAAATGCACTTGTTTTAGCATCAAACAGATATCCATGCCGGCAATGAAATATTACGACCGAATATTTGTACCTATTTTATCACTGCGAGCTCAGTTATAGCTCATCGATACACAAAGCTTTACGCTGGGCCAAATTCGATCGACGCTACATGTAGCAAGTGATGCATGCTGGAAAGGTAAATTTAGAAAAGTACTTTCTGGATGAGGTGTCTAGGAAGAAACGAACTTTTTTAGTGGCTTTCCGCATTTGTAACTTATGGTTCCGTGAAATTATCTGTTTTCGGGGCAGTGCAGATTGGCAGTGGAAGGGCAGTGGAAGCACAGCAGTATAGACGCAGTTTTTATTTATTTATTCAAATGCCTGACAGGCTCCTTTACATGGGAGCATTGTGTGAGTTTATGGGTGATAATAATATTAAATACTTACTTTGTGAGCTGAATTGTACTCAAGAATAAGAAAAGCAAGTTTTTTATATATATAGCGCAATGATTTCTACGGTAGGGAGTACATAGTAAAGTACGAGATTTAACTAAAGCAATACTTTGCGGTGTGTTCACGTATTTATCACGTTTTTCTCTCGCGGAGGTGAACAGTCAATACATACAGTGGCAGGAAACAGAATATTCAAGAAATGTTTGCTTGTGATCAAGCTTCCCATTCATCACACGTTCACTCTAGATGTGTCTCCGTGCGAAGGATTGTAAAGATAATTATACGGCAAAAGTTCGATAAAAGGCCAGGTTTTCATGTGGAGCGATGCTACATCTGGATCTTCGTAATTCTGGCAAGCTGTCAACAGTGTAGTGAAAACGCGCGTTTCAAGCACGGCTGGTTCATTTGTGGTGGCAATTTTTCCGGCATTCAACTACCAGTTTCTCGTGATAACTACTAGTTGTCTGGTCAGCTGCAACCATTCAACCAGGAAGGGTACTATACGACGGATGGTTACAATCTTAAATCCTCTTCTGCATTGCTCACAACTTTGTTTATCAAGCATGCTTTTTGGTTTCCGAAGATCAGCTTCGTCAGAAAATCTCAAGATTGCGAAGAACTTATAGAGGGTAAACTTTATTTTTTTTTGACGGCGGAAGCTTCAGTTTTCAATATTTTCTAAAAACGTAATAAACAATCTGAAGATAAGCATTTTGTGTTTGAAACTGCTGATTACATCACTAAGCTTTCATTAAACGCACTTTTTCGGTCAAATGCGCCTGCGAACACAGCACGGGAGCCGCGATATGAAAAATGGCCTTAAATATGTATACAGGGAATATGTAGAGCGTTCACCATCCGCTTACAATTGAGGACGATAACATCGGCATAAAACCTATACGTACTAATTTCTTTGCAGACGTCATGGGACGCATGTCCTTCCAACATCTGGCAACACAATTAGGGAATCCTGAACACACCCAATATGCTAAAAGGGCAACATTACCTAAGAGTTTAGGACTAAACTGGTGGTGCCGTGGATGAGTTCGACGGGAAGGTCACCACTTGTTCGTATATTGCTTGTACAGATGGCACCAACCAAAACTGCAGAGGGGGCGAAAATTGTGGCATATTTGTCACCCAGTGCCATCAGTTTGGGTGGTCGCAAAGAGAAGCGCCAAGGTGAGCAACCGTGTTCTACGGCTTTCTTTTTTTTGCGTATACGGTATCATAACAAAGGTGTAGTGTTATCAAGCACGCGTGATGTAACGTTACCAAGCCCACGTGCTGATATATAGCATGAGCAAGACAGATTTCACGTGTCGCACCCTTGCTATCATGTCCAGTCATGTGACCCTTTTCTGCTTCGTTATAAAACTAGCAACACCAAGCAATAAAGCGTTCTTTTGATCTGCCACTACCCGCCGGCTACGTTCAGTCACTTCAGTGGCGACGAGGATGGGATAGGGCCGGCTGGACGATGACAGCCTGGCCACCTGAGTTCGACGACACCCCCAGTAGCTGGAACACTTACCGGGTCCGTTTGGAAGCCTTTCTCGAGGGCCACAGCATCACAGATCCAGGGAAACAGCGTGCGCTTCTTGTGTCAGCACTAAGTGACAACGTGGTTCACGTACAGGCTCGTCCACTCTTAGGGTGAACACGGCTCACCGTGGCCGCGCTCCGCGGGGCGCCAGTGCGTCCGGCGCGGCGGCGCATCGAAGCTAAGCGGCGCAGGCGCACACGCACCTAGGGGAGGTGCTTCGCGTCGTCTGCTACAGCGCTGGAGCGCGCCGCCGCTTGCTTTGCTGTACACTTCGCTAGACCCAGGTGACTGAGTGCCCGAGGCGGCATGGCAGGAAGGCGCACTTCACTAACTTTAGCATTTTCCAGCTGGTTCCGTCTACAGCTTGTCAACAGCCTGCTAAATCAATATACATAAACAGAAGCAAGCTTCTCATCACATATGTCACGTAGCATGTTTTTCATATGTGATGAGGGTAAAAATTAATAATCATTTTTTCGCGCTCTTTATTAGGCTGGGGCCCTCTTATTTTACTCTCACAGCACTTGGTGTAGTGCATACCGAGGAACCTATTAGGCGCGCTCTTGGTTGGAGTCATCATGGGATGAGCGTAGCGCGCCGTTTCGCGCATGTCTTGATGCTAGAACGAATGTGCTTAATTGACTTAAGAAAGTGACCAAAACCCGCTATAAATTTCGCAGAAAGTTAGAGAGCGATTGTTTAGTCACGCATCATCATGTTTGCCATGGATTTTACCATTAAAGAGGCCAATGCTATTACTTCGACAACAACTAAGAAGTGATATCCGCTGCTTCGCACTGTCTTATTGACGCGTTAATGTCGCTGGTAGGAAAGCATGGAGCGCTTTACGCGATGTAGGAAAGTGCTCTCCCCGGCATAGCAACTGATTTGGCGGCGATTTTACTCCCCTTTTCATCTTTCTGCATCCTTTAAAAAAAACTAAATTCATTTTTGCTGTCACAGCTTGTATAAAATCACCGAAGCGGTGCCGGTCCTCTGACGGCTACCCGATGCGAGATGTCGCATTCTCATTTTGAGGAATCGTCGGTCAATTATTTGATTACATTGATTAGGTGAACTAAAACATATGGCGCCGACGTTTCTTTTTTTGTTTTTTTTTTCTCCTTGGAATCAATGCACGCCGCATGCGAATGCTGTTTCCGTCCGTTTCGAATAGGTAATTAAAGTGGAAAATCTATAATCTACATGTCTGTTTTCTAGTTTAAGTTACGCCTTGCCAGGTAATTAAGTCGTTATTTGCTTCTATTTCATTTCAGTACTTCCTCAGAATGGGCCATATGCATATTCTCACTAGCATATAATAATTTGCTAATTGTGCGGTATACGTCCCGAAGCGACACATGGAGTTACGCCATAGAGGTGGGCATCGGATAAATTTGGAGATTAGAAGGAATTTATTTTTTTTCCTTTGCTGTGCTGTGAGAGCAAAATAAGAGGGCCCCAGCCTAATAAAGAGAGCGAAAAAATGATTATTAATTTTTACCCTCATCACATATGAAAAACATGCTAAGTGACATATGTGATGAGAAGCTTGCTTCTGTTTATGTATATTGATCAAGCAGGCTGTTGACAAGCTGTAGAAGGAACCAGCTGGAAAATGCTAAAGTTAGTGAAGTGCGCCTTCCTGCCATGCCGCCTCGGGCACTCAGTCACCTGGGTCTAGCGAACTGTACAGCAAAGCAAGCGGCGGCGCGCTCCAGCGCTGTAGCAGACGACGCGAAGCACCTCCCCTGGGTCCGTGTGCGCCTGCGCCGCTTCGCTTCGATGCGCCGCCGCGCCGGACCCACTGGCGCCCCGCGGAGCGCGGCCACGGTGAGCCGTGTTCACCCTAAGAGTGGACGAGCCTGTACTTCAAGGCCAGTGCCAGTCAGAATCGGTGAACCAACTTAGCTATGAGGCCGTCGTACAGCAGCTGCACTTCGATCCTCAAGTCAACGAGATAGCAGCGAGCTATGCTTTTTTCATGTGGAACCAAGCGGAAGGCGAAAAGGTACGGGACTACATAATAGATCTGAGACGTCTTGCAAAAGATTGCAGTTTCGATAAGTTTTTGGATCGCATGTTGAGGGATCGGATTGTCTGCGGAATCCGTGATGAACAAGGTCGACGACACATGTTGTCTCAGAAGAAGTTGACCTTGGCGGAGGCCGAAGCTTTCGCTCTAGCAGCGGAAACCGCAGAAACAAATGTCCGGGCTATGCAAGAGAGGAGTTTCAACGACAACGGTGCTGCGAACTTCATACAGAAGCACAGGATAAATCCGCAGAAGTCCGGACGTGGGCATGGATCCATGACCGAGGCTACGCAATGCCCAAGATGTGGCTCGAATCATGTTTCGGAAGTGTGCAGACACAAGAAAGCGACGTGCTACAAGTGCGGCAGGACGGGACACCTGGCAAGGATGTGCTCTAGTGGTCGCGCTAACCCCTCAGGAACGTACGCTGTGAAAGAGTTAGACGGCAGTGACGAAAGCGGAGAAGAAATGCTCTACGCTTTGGTGGCTCACAGCTACAGCAGTAACGAGTCCGCATGGCCATTCGGAAGGGATTTCACCTTGGAAGGCCGAAAACTGCGCATGTTGGTGGATACAGGATCCACTATCAGCGTAATTCCAAGGACGGTATTCGAAAACCATCGCGAATGGTGGCCGACACTGGAGAAAACTTTACTGCGGCTGACATGCTTCCTGGGGCCTCTACCGGTCCTTGGCCGAGTGGCCATGAAAGTCGAATGCGATAATACGCAAGTATACAGCTCGCTGGTGGTAGTGGATTGCGACGGGCCTCTGTTGTGCGGCTGGAACACCATCCAAACCTTTCGGAGTGCTGGCATAGCGCTACTGGAAGAATGCGTGCCGCAGAGCGTAAATGTGGTTCACTGCGACGCAGCGACAGCGAAACTTTTGGCTAAATTTCCAGAAATTTTCGAGGAGAAGTTGGTGTGTTGCTAGGGGCGCCCGTGAAACTGCACAAAAAGGAGGGCGCTGTACCACGCTTTCTCAAGGCTCGACCAGTGCCGTACGCGCTTCGGGAAAAGGTGTCTGCCGAAATTGACCGCCAAGTACAGGAGGGAGTGCTTTCACAAGGGAGAGTTCCCGAGTGGGCTACGCCCGTCGTGTCCGTAGTGAAGCGAAACGGTGATATTAGACCGCTCGGCGACTTCAAGCTAACCGTTAATCAGGTGACACATCTGGAACGGTACCCGTTACCGAAAATTGAAGACATCTTCGCATGTTTATACGGCGGGGATTTGTTCACCACTTTGGATTTGCGGCATGCGTATAATCAACTT
Source organism: Dermacentor albipictus (assembly GCF_038994185.2). NCBI lineage: Eukaryota > Metazoa > Arthropoda > Arachnida > Ixodida > Ixodidae > Dermacentor > Dermacentor albipictus. Next base: position 80,611,411 of record NC_091827.1, on the reverse strand, counting down.
CCACTGGACGACGAGGCACGAGAAATGGTCGTGTTGAACACACACAAAGGGTTGTTTGCATACAACCGCCTCACGTTCGGAATTGCATCGGCTCCGGCTTTGTTCCAGCGACGCCTCGAGTCCGTTCTGCAAGGCCTCCCTCCCGCACGTCAAGGTGTACTTGGATGACATTATTATAGCCGAAAAGCAGAACGACAACTCAACTCTAGTGGTCGCGCTAACCCCTCAGGAACGTACGCTGTGAAAGAGTTAGACGGCAGTGACGAAAGCGGAGAAGAAATGCTCCAGACGCTCTCCGCCAAGTCCTCGAGCGGCTGCGCGACAATGGACTCAAGTTGAACCATGACAAATGCAGGTTCCGCGAGAAGCAAGTTTCGTTTTTGGGCCACAAGATCGACGCAACTGGCCTGCACGCTCCTGAGAATATGGAAGCCATCACCGACGCACCAAGACCGGAGACGGTGAGCCAGCTAAAATCCTTTTTGGGATTGCTCACTTATTACGCCAAGTTTTTGCCTAACCTTGCAACCACCTTAGTCCCACTCTATAGGCTGCTGGCTAAAGGAGTTCAATGGCAATGGAAAACCGAACACGAGAAAGCCTTCCAGGCAGCCAAGCGCGATATGGTGGCAGCGGAACTACTCGTGCACTACGACCCCGAAAAGCCGTTGAGGCTTGAATTCGATGCCTCGTCAGTTGGAGTTGGCGCGGTGCTGTCACACTGAATTGGGAACACAGACTATCCCATATCGTTCCGTTCGAGGGCACTGACACCTGCGGAGCGGAATTACTCGCAATTGGAGAAAGAAGCATTGGCCATGGTGTTCGGCGTTACTAAGTTTAGAGATTACTTGTTGGCGAAGCATTTTACTCTGGTGACGGATCACAAACCACTGACTGGACTGTTTCACCCGGAGAGGCCGATACCGCTCATGGCAGCAGCGAGAATTCAACGATGGGCATTGCTACTGTCGGCTCACCATTATGACCTCGAATACCGCCAAGGACAGCTGAATGCTAACGCAGACGCTCTCAGTCGCCTTCCACTGCCGTGCTTAGGTGACCGAGGAGGGCAAGAACCAATGGAATACGTGCTTTATACGCGGAGCCTAAATTCCATGACCCTTTCCGCTCAGCACTTAGCGGAACTGAGCCGATCGGATGATACGCTGCGTCAGATCAGGGGGTGGATCACACATGGCTGGTCGCGGCAGTTATCGGTGGCACAGCAGCACCTGATGCCGTACTTTTCTCGCCGTAACGAGCTCACAGCCTGTCACGATCTGCTTTACTGGGGCCATCGAGTAGTGCTGCCAGAGGCGGCGCGACGATGCATGCTAAAGGAACTGCACGAAAGTCACCCCGGTATCAGTGCCATGAAGCGCACAGCGCGAGCGCTTTTTTGGTATCCTGGACTAGATAGGGACATCGAAGTGTTGGTTAAAAGCTGCCCTCAGTGTATACAATGTTGGTCCATGCCAGCTGCTGAAGTTCCGTCTCCATGGCCGTCGAGCAAACAAACCATGGTACAGGTTGCATATGGACTTCGCGGGCCCCATCAGTGGCTTCCAAGTTTTTTGTGTTGGTGGATGCCGAGACGAAGTGAATTGAGGCCATACCTTTGAAGACCGCCACAGCGGAAACGACCATTCAAGTACTTCAAGTTATTTTCGCACGTTTTGGCCTGCCCTACTGCTTAGTATCTGATGACGGACCAGTTTTCAAGTGCCACTCTGTCCAGTTTCTTGAAGGAAAGCCAAGTGAAACACATCAGAACAGCCCCATACCATCCTCAGTCAAATGGGTTGGCGGAACGGGCTGTACGGACAGTAAAGGAAGGGCTTCGGAAGAATCCGGCAGGTACATTGCAGGAGCGACTAATCAAGTATTTATTTCGTTATAGAACGACACCATTGGAAGAAGGAAAATCGCCCGCCGAACTGCTGTTGGGCTTCCGTCCCCGAACCAGGCTGACAGCTTCACTGACAGACAAAAAGGTGACAGGAAATGATTGTTCCGGCGAACCTGTTCTAGGAGCAGCACCAACACGATATCAACCTGGCAGGCAAGTATGGTCACGCCAGTTTCAGTCTGCTCGGTAGTGTATGCCGGCGACAGTAGTGTCCACGACGGGAGCACGCATGGTTACATTGGAAACACCGGAGGGACCACAGCGGCGCCACCTAGACCAACTCCGGCCGCGGCTCGGCACAGGGTCGTCACCTAGCAAGCCGAGCAAAGTCCAGACCTGCGACGAAGCTCAGTGCAGCGCCGAGCAGGCCGCAGCTCATGAAGGTTTGGACGCACGGGTTGTCGGCTCTCAAGCCGAAGACCAACAGCCACCACGTCGTTCGACTCGCCTACGGAAGCCCCCAGACCGTCTCACTTACTCCAGCTTAGGGGGAAGGGATGTAGTGTTATGAAGCACGCGTGATGTAACGTTATCAAGCCCGCGTGCTGATGTATAGCATGAGCAAGCCAGATTACACGTGTCGCACCCTTGCTATCATGTCCAGTCATGTGACCCTTTTCTGCTTCGTTATAAAACTAGCAACACCAAGCGATAAAGCGTTCTTTTGATCTGCCACTACCCGACGGCTACGTTCAGTCACTTCAAAAGGTTTCGAGTGTTTCTCGGAAACTAATAGCTGCAGCATCAGCGTCAGTTGTGCGAATATAAGTATACAGCAAATATGTGACTCCGCATCCATATGGCCCCTTTTTCGGTTCTCTTAGAAATAGTGCCTCGCTCTCATGAATTTAAAGACGCACTCACCGCCATACAAGCGTCTGACCATAACGATTCCACAGCTTCCATTTACGCTCGTGTACACGAGCTCTTCCACAGCGGAGAATAGGATATCTGGAATAAGAGATGTCAACACATGAGAAAATACTGAGTACAGCTAACGGGCGCTGCTGGGTAATTGATTAAATTGTAAGAACTATATAAAATCGACAGACAATGAAGCCAAATTTAACAGGGATAAGCGGGTTAGTTGGTGGTCGTTATTGGAATGCATAATGTAACCGCACAAAAACAAGGGACAAAGAAGGGACACAGAAGACAGGCGCGGAAAAATGAAGAATTTCTAAAAAGTCGTCCACACTTACATCACATGCGTTCTGAAAGGCCACAGGGCCGTAGTCATCAATGGAATCTCTAATGGCGCATAGCAATATATCTTGTGGAATGGAATAAAATAGGTCAATCACATCAATGGAAAACGAAAACAACGGTTCCCTCGAGCCTTCATGTTCACGAAGAAATGCGATAAGCGCCTCAGAATTCCTCATCATGAACGGGCCATCAAATCTGAGCAAGCGAAAGTGTTTCTGCAGAAACTTAGAGACCATCCCCTGCCACGTGTCACGTTCCGATACGATGGCTCGGAAAGGAATGCCTTCTTTATGCGTTTTCGCGGAGAAGAAAATGCTAAGCGCTCCGCTCTTCGCACCCTTGATACCCAAACCAAGATTTTTCAGGTTACACCTATCACATAGACCCAACGCTAGCTTTTTTAGCTTAGCGGCAGTGCGTCTTCATGGAAACATATTTTGCGACAGCTTCCCCCGCTTTCTGACGAAATAAAGAATTTGGTAAAAACGTGAAACTACCTTCTTTATCAGAAACCATTAAAGCCAGATCATTCGGCTTTAGGTACTCGACAGTTCGCTGAACACACGGTCGCGGGTTTGAATGCCGGCCACGGCGGCCACATTTCGATGGGGGCGAAATGCGAAAACACCCGTGTGCTTAGAATTAGGTATCCGTTAAAGATCCCCAGGTGGTCGAAATTTCCGGAGTTCTCCACTACGGCGTGCCTCATCACAGAAAGTGGTCTTGGCACGTAAAACCCCATAATTTAATTTTAATGAACTTTCTTTCTCGGTTTAGGTAGCATGTTTAGGGATGGCGAAATCACGAAAGATGTCGAGGTAATCCGCCTTGAAACAGACGCACTTATCTGAGCTTTCTTGCAGCAGAAAATGCTTTCTATTTGTGCTGCAGCAATCAACGAACAGCCTTCTGGACCTCATTGAAACTGCTGAAGTGGTGGCCACCCAAAAACTCTTGCTGTGGTCCAAACAAATGATAGTTACATGAATAATGGAGATGACCACTCTGTCGTCACTACGTTGAGCTTGAAATCTAGCGTGAATTTCTGTCTCTTTTAGACCATCGTTAATGAGACACTGAATACTTTTTGTTAAGGAATTGCCATCACAGGCTCTTGTGCCATCTTGCTTAACACGTCACTATAGTGCCAAGCGATGTCGCGCCCCACGGCCACTAGTCTCCCGTCAAGGCATCACTAACACATGGCGCTAGTTTGTCTTTGTGTGCCCGTACTGAGAGAAATACTCGTTTTGCTTAAACGACTCTCGTCATAGAAGTGACAGATGCAGTAGAAATATAAGCAGTCATAGATGCATTGAGGAACCTGAGTGCAAGAAGGATTTGTAAATTTGTTACAGCTACACTATTATTTTACAATAAAGAGACAAAACGCCTATTTACATGTCTCCAAAGTCAGACTCAATTTCTCCGGTGCTATCGCTCGTTGCCGGGAAGACCGAGAGAAAAAGAAAAAAAAATTAAGGGGTTAACCATGTTGCAGCTCGTTTTCTGCCCTACACTGGAGTACACGAATAGGAGAATAAAACGAAAAAGAAAAGGAATTAATGCACGAACTTGCACACCCACATTCGCTGTGCATTCAAAGGCTGCCACACAGCCCTATTCTCTTTGGAATGTGCAGCAGTGCACTGGTTGCTTCCTGTATGAATGACAGTCGCGTCTATGTTCTCCAGATTTTTTTGTGAGTGCTCTGTCCTCTGGTATGCTTAAAACAGCAATATAGTCTACCTGATGCTGTATTCGACATTAAGAATAAGAAAAGAAGATGGCGAGTTACGATAATACTTTGATGAAGTATCGTACCTGCTAGATAGGAAGAGATAGGTAGCAGGATCAACACGGACCGTCTTGACGTGCCCTAAGTTTTGCCTTGTCAAAACTGAAGACAGTATACGTATTTCATAGTAAACACCTGAAAACCTTAATAAAAAAACTCTCGGAGTAGGTCTGAGGATTCGCATGGAGAAAACTAAGCTAAAATAAATGTCCTAGAAAGAGTACGAGAGGTTGTGATTCGTATACAGCCTGTAGAAACTTTGCAAGATACGAGAAGCAGTAAAGCTCCTGGTCACTGTCCAAGTAAAGCTGTACCGGACTTTTAGGAACCAATATGGGTTCTTGTTAGCACTGCTTCTGTAAACGAAGAATGGTTCGTTTCAATATGACCGATTCAGCAGTTTCCAACGAGTCAATTCGAACTAGGAAGGATGCTGTTCAATATGTGCAGTTAACAACGCCAAGGCACTGGTCCGAGACATTGTGAAGAAGAAACTGTGAATGTCATGCTACTATGAATAAGGAAAGGCGCAGTTCACAATGTGAGGTTTAAAATGTGCAACTAAATGTTCACGTCAAGGAACTATGAAGATAGAATTGGGAAGGCACTGTAACAAAGGAAAAATGCCAAGGCACTGGGAACCACAGACTATGCCGATCGAATTGCGCAGTTAACACGCCAATGCTTTGTTCGCTGGCACAAAGAAGGAAGTGTGGCGGAATTGTGTATAAGGAACTGCGGAGGCACTGTGAACAAAAAACGGTGCAGTTCGCAATGTGCGGTTCAACAGGCCAAGGCAACATACCAAGGCACTGTAAATAAATAAAAAAACTGAAAAGCACCGCGTAGAAGGAACTAAGGAAATAAGGAATGACGCTGTTCCTAATGTGCATTCAAAATATTAACGCACTGTCAAAAAGCAGTGTTAAGAACAAACTCGGAAGGCATTGTGCTCTAGGCACAGTGCCAATGCACTGCGGGCGAGCAACTGTGCAGTTCACGATGCAATGTTAAAAATGTGCCGTTCAGAATACCAAGGCATTGCGGCAAAGCAGTGTCAACAAGGAACGATTTTGGGCCCTGTGAACAAGGAAGAGTGCTGTCTCAATCTGCAAATGTTTTTTCAATTATCACCTCCTGACACTTTGCGTTGTTTCTGTTCGAGTGTGGTGTTGTATTCGACCCATTGTATTCGACGCATTGCCTACAGAGCGCATGCCGGCGTCAACTGCAAACTACAGATGAGCATCATTCTACAGAAGCTTTTAACCAGCATGAGCACTGAAATGCGCTCCTGTAAAGCGTCCCTACGGGAGAGCGTCGTTTCAAAGCCGAGAGGACCCATTCTTCTGAAGCGACTGGCTCGCACCGCCATTGTAAACGTCGTCTTCCATGACCTACACCTCCTGCAACGTAATTTAGCGCAGTTCTTCATACAACAAAGACGGCTAGACGATTCCCAGGACTGTTACATAAAATTAATTCGCAAAGGAGTGGTATAAATCAATTGTACAACCACTGCAGGCACCAAAGCCAACTCCTTGGAGAGCCAGGTAATTGCCAATACATTGAACGAAGCTAAATTCAAAGATAGCAGGAGTGCTGCTCCTTCAAGCGGACATGCTGTGCCATTCACTTCTTTCCTCCTCTCTCTGGGACAATGAGCACTGTGTTCTTTATTTATTTTATTTATTTATTAGTTGCCTGCATCTCCCCGTAGGGCATTACAGCAGGGAGTTTACAAACTTGAATCAATACATCAACAAATTATTTCAACGCGTGGTAAAAAGCATCATTTTGTGTAATATATACAATGGTCGATTGCAACCTGTTCCAATCTCGAACAGTTCTAACAAAAAAAGAATAACGGATCACTTTTTGCTCGATGAATGAACGCACATGGGTTGTCATGCTCTCTCTTCAGACAAGAGAAAATGACGCCGTTGGTCCACTTGACTGCGGCATGACGTGACCGCTTTACCTGGTGTCAATAATTGGGGAAGACAAACGATATTTATGCAGCATCTTTTGTGTTGTGTGTTCTATGAGCCGACATTTATTGTACTGCGTAATCCTGCCGCATTGAGTATCTGCATATATACCGACTCTAATTCCTCCTGTTAGTAAATAAATAAAGCAATTTTCTCTTTTCTAAACCTCCTAACCTCTCAACTTCACACCAACAAGCCACTTTCATCATGAACATACGGGTGACCACGATGGCCAGTTTAGCCTCTGGGTACGCCATAATAATTTCAATTCACTAAATGAAAAGTTAGCTACCACCTTTCCAGATAATCAGACGGTGTCTAACATCTCTGAAAAGTGCGATTTCTTACCGCGCACTTCAAGTTTGGAATAAAGGTTGTGAAGAACTGTTGGCAGTGTTTCACAATGCCAAGATATTGTTCAAGGGGAACCTCCGTATGGGTTCGAAAACCTCAAATAATGCTGTGGTGTTTTATCCGAAATGCTGTCCCAGCAAACGAGCTTTCATGCGAAGCTAAATTACGGAAAGATGTGCAATTACATAGTTTTCAAGAACAGTTCTTCGCTGGGCATCATAATTACGAGAAGAAAAATAACTGGCGGTTAATTATTAGCTTTGCAAAGTTTGATGCTGTTGCATACTACGACTGACAATGTCTGGGTCTGAAACTTTACAGCTGCCGAGAATCTTGAGATGGTAATGCTTAACAGTGAGACAAGAATGCAGCGGTCTGGATTGCAGAAGAAACTCGGTTTGGTGATATGGCAGTTGATAATAAAATAGTGAAATCGAGATGGGCCGGCAAGGTAATGCGAGAATCATCTGCCTTTCTTCTTTTGGAACAACAGTACTGGCGCCGAAAGTTTCTGGTGCCACTTCAAGTTTGGAATAAAGGTTGTGAAGAACTGTTGGCAGTGTTTCACAATGCCAAGATATTGTTCAAGAGGAACCTCCGTATGGGTTCGAAAACCTCAAATAATGCTGTGGTGTTTTATCTGAAATGCTGTCCCAGCAAACGAGCTTTCATGCGAAGCTAAATTATGGAAAGATGTGCAATTACATAGTTTTCAAGAACAGTTCTTCGCTGGGCATCATAATTACGAGAAGAAAAATAACTGGCGGTTAATTATTAGCTTTGCAAAGTTTGATGCTGTTGCATACTACGACTGACAATGTCTGGGTCTGAAACTTTACAGCTGCCGAGAATCTTGAGATGGTAATGCTTAACAGTGAGACAAGAATGCAGTGGTCTGGATTGCAGAAGAAACTCGGTTTGGTGATATGGCAGTTGATAATAAAATAGTGAAATCGAGATGGGCCGGCAAGGTAATGCGAGAATCATCTGCCTTTCTTCTTTTGGAACAACAGTACTGGTGCCGAAAAAAGAAAGCGCAGTTGAAAAGGGCTTTTTGTTTACTGTGACCGCAAGTTATTGCTAGACATCCGATGTCACTCGTTAACTGTTAATATTTTAGCCACATCTTAATAAATTTCGAATATATTGCCTAAAAAAAGTAGCAGTAGCAAATACGAAATTAAAAACAGTCAGTGCATGACAAGACTTGCCTTGAGGGCCGACGAACATCCTGTTCTCATGCTCCGGGCTAAACTCTCCCATCATTTCCTCTGTTATTCTGTCCAGGCATAAAAAAACACACATAATCACGTGCGCTATATAGTTTACTAAATGAAAACATCTTACTTGGTGATGCCCGAGAAATATGACCTGTGGAACAGGATGAACGGGTCCGTCAAATTGTACATTACGTCAACCCTACAGGGAAGCGTGACATACGAGGTCGTGTTGTATGCCCAGATGGGCTCCGGCGTGTGCACAAACTGGAGTAAGAAAGGAGTCAATGATATAAAAATTTTCGTCTCAGTAGTATAGCTTAACTAGTCATGTGAAATCCTGAGCGTTTGCAAAGATCTATTATTTTCATAGAAGGGCTTAGTCTTGTTATTCAGGCTTGTTATGATATCACTGCTGCTAAATAATTCATACATATTTATCGAAAACGGTCCATTTACTGAAGTTCTATTTCTAGAGATTATTTGGTCATTAGTAGGCATTCGGGAGCGCGATGCGTACTTCACAAGAATACTTCGTGAAAAAATTGACATCTATGGCAACTGCTAATCTCGGACTGCCTTCACTCAGGAGAATTTCTTTGTGTTACGGACCAAATATCTTCGTTCATATGGATTGGCTGGCTTTAGATGCAAAATATATGAACTCTTAAACTGATTGTAAGTGACACTGAGTACTTTTTGATTTTAGGATAAAGAAAACACACTCTCTGTTGTAGACGATGTGCCAGCTTGCGGTTATTGTATAACCAAGACTTCTATCTTAAACTGAATTAGAAAATAAAGATGTAGTTGAAATTGAACTTCAAATCTAAAGCAAGAGGATCCAATAAAAAGGGAGTCTTGTGTTATTTGTATTCATGAGTGTTCATAACTCCGCACAAGTTGGAACATTGGGACACTGATTGCCCGAGAGCAATGTCAAACAAGCAACCAGTTGGTGCATGTTTTCTACTCTTGATGCGGCCTTCTCTGTGTGTGCACAAACACACACACACACACACACACACACACACACACACACACACACACGCACAAGCACACACACAGACACACACACACACACACACACACACACACACACACACACACACACACACACACACACACACACACACACACACACACTAAAATATGTGTCACTTTCATACTGCCCTATAAGGAAGTGAAGAGTCAAAGCACCTGTTTTGTGCATTCGGATCGCTTGATACATTTGAATTTTGACAAACTTCACAGATGCAAACTCTCTGATCCTCGGCGCTATTCTCGCCATCCACGAGCTACTGCTTTGTGACGTTGTCTTTGAGTGTGCTGTTTGGCATGCACTTATACGTTACTCCATAGTGTATTGACGCGGCATCGCGAGGTCTTCTTGCCTGTGTGTGTATAATCAGCAGCGTGAAGGGGCACTTTGACAAGCGAACAGAAACAAAGGCTTATTTGCATACTTTGAGAAATATCGAAATCAAATTAAGCACATTGGCACGAACTTTAGATTAGAGAATGAAGTCACAGGATCACCCTTCAAGGCTTGACGCATCTGTTTACATCAGTCATTAGTCCATTCCTTCCCACGGTTGTAAATCAATGACCGGTAGTCCTCTTTTAGAGGTTCTCAGAAGCTTGCGGTATAGCAAAGATAGAGATGGGAAGCCCACTGAGCCACGCGGTTTATTTTCTTGAAAGCGTCACTGTGCATCAAGTGGTTTGGGCGTATTGCCACTACCATCACTACCACTACCGATTGCTACCACCATAAGTGATTCATCGTAATACAATTAGCATTCCTAGAAATGTTCACGCAGTTTTCGGTATATTTGTTTGTCTCAGCACTAAGTGGTGCAAACTGCCACAAGTGTTGACGCGCATTAAAACAACATCATTTGCTGTCACTTTCAGTGAACATCAGCGCCAAACACCTTCGCCTGAATGCAACATCGCCGACGCTCAATTAAGGCATCATGATACGTTCCTTCTAGACATTGTTACAGAGTAACGAGAAAGGAAAGGGCTGAGCGAGCGCGTGCTTGGAGGAACGGTGGTTAAAGTGGCTAAACAACGTTGGCGTGGTACCTCTGGTCGAGTCGGACCTTGGAAGTAAGGTCGAAGCAGTCCAACGCTCCAGTAAGCTTAGCGTATGGGGGCGAACCACTGGAAATCACTGACCACATTAAAATCCTGGGCGTAACATTTTCTAGTAATATGCTTTGGAATAAACACACTGACACTGTTTTGATAAAGTTAACACGTGTAGTTGGCGTCTTAACTCGCCTAAGAACATGTCTGCCATTCAAGGTCAAGCTTCTTTATAATTCGCTTTTTTACTCTCATCTAAATTACTGTTTATTGGTTTGGGGCTCAACTACTCAAACTAACTTGCAGAAACATATAGTCCTCCATAAAAAATTATCAGACTGCTTCATGACTTACTATATAACAGCCATACACATAGCTTTTTCGAAAGTACAACTATTATACCAGTAAAAAAAATTTTATGACTATAAGCTAACACTGGCCTTCAAACGCGAAGTACTTGAAAATAGAATGTTTCTACGCGACTTATCATCACTAAAAGAGACCATTTCCGTACAAATTACCCGTCACAAAGAAAAACGGAATGTTATAAGCGCTCGGGCTAACTACTCCACAGAAAACCTGTCCTTCACCCTGCCCACTCTCCTGAATAATTACAACAAAAGTACCACTGACATTTTAAAGATAACTAATGCTGCAATACGGCAACATTATGTATAAGGTATTGAGTCTTTCTTATCGGATGATTTTTGTTTTCATTCCTAGTGTCCATTTCGGTGCCTATGTATGTGTTCGGTGTTCCTTCCTGTAACCTTTTTACTGCCGCCTTGTAGAGTGGGCTGCGGGCCCCTGTCAAGCTGCCGTTTATTCAAGCAGCTTTTACCTGCAGCCTTCTCTATCTTCCTTGATGGGAAATAAACGTTATTATTATTATTATTATTATTATTATTATTATTATTATTATTATTAAAGCTGAAACGAAAGTTAGGTAGACTTTGACAATGTGCTTTGACGCTTAGCTATATCCGCCGACACTTCTGTACCAACGCTCCCTAAACCTAATACTATGGTGCGAAGAGCGGACAAAAAGTAGAGGAGAACCAGAGGTGGGAGATGAGGGAGAGCACCATGTAACGCTGTAAATTTCATCAGAGTATCTGCAGTATCTGCAGATACTCATCAGAGTATCTGCAGTTGATAGGTTCAAAGGACTCTTGCCCTATTGCAATATTTATTTGCTCCACGACTACCACATCCACTAGTCCGATATGGGACATATAAGATCCCATGCAAACACCATCTATCTATCTATCTATCTATCTATCTATCTATCTATCTATCTATCTATCTATCTATCTATCTATCTATCTATCTATCTATCTATCTATCTATCTATCTATCTATCTATCTATCTATCTATCTATCTATCTATCTATCTATCTATCTATCTATCTATCTATCTATCTATCTATCTATCTATCTATCTATCTATCTATCTATCTATCTATCTATCTATCTATCTATCTATCTATCTATCTATCTATCTATCTATCTATCTATCTATCTATCTATCTATCTATCTATCTATCTATCTATCTATCTATCTATCTATCTATCTATCTATCTATCTATCTATCTATCTATCTATCTATCTATCTATCTATCTATCTATCTATCTATCTATCTATCTATCTATCTATCTATCTATCTATCTATCTATCTATCTATCTATCTATCTATCTATCTATCTATCTATCTATCTATCTATCTATCTATCTATCTATCTATCTATCTATCTATCTATCTATAAACATCTATGTATATATATAAGCGTGCTTCGCAAATTTCACACACATACAGTGGTTTCTACTTTAAAACTCCAAATGCTAAACTGTACAGTATAGCTGTGTGGGTATAGTTACACGAGGAAGAAGGAATTGACAGACGTGGGTTTGAGATGATAGCAAGCCTGACCGAGGGTCACGCTCATGTAATTGAGACCCGTCGAACATGCATGTGCCCCTCTTTCTTGCTATGCTTAAACGGTGCTAACGTCATCTAGTTCCCGTGCCGAAGGGATACTCTTCTGCCCAAAGTGGAAAGACAGCGTATTGTAAATTACGTCTTCAAGGGGTGTACGGTAGCGCGATTAAGATACGGGACAAAAGAAGACACACAGGGACACACACAGCGCTTGTGACTTCTTTTGTCCCGTCTTTCAATTGCGCTACCGTACACGCCTTGAAGATGCATTACCAACAAGCGCACATTGAAACCCTCGTGTAAATTAAGTTCTGGATCTTTTTTTCGCATGTTAAACTTGTCGACACAAGTCGCACTTGCAATTTGAACGATAGTAAGACTGTTTTGACATCATTTTGATAAAAATCTACAGGAAAAATAAAATTGATTCGTCATCCCGGCCCCGCGAAATTTGATGCCCAGTCAAGCTGCTGAAAATCACCACAACTGCTGAGGGGGATATGAAAATCTTCGTTGGTCAATTCCTCCTCTGGCTCGTTATTCAGCCGCAGGGAAATGGTGACGGGCGCCTTTCTCCCGTGGTGGAATTCCGCGGCAATACGACCAACAGTAGCATGCCGCTACTGGTCGTATGGCTGTTTCTTTTCTCTTTGCACCTCCTCTTATTCACACTGCTTCTCGGGTGGCTTGTCTAGGCGTTGCCTACCCGTACCGGTGCAGCAACAATGAATTAAGTTGCTAGGCTGGTCCTTTTATGTATGAAAGGGTAGTGACGTCATTCTCCACGTGACAGGCTGCCATCGGCATTGCAGCTTGTGCAACAGTAATCGTTACCGGGAAGCGTATGCGACGAGCGTTACATGCTTTCCATAGTTAGCAGGAGCTCTTTATTATCAACTATGTGATTTGGAAGCTTGTTTTGTGCTTGTTTTTGAAACGAATGCTGTATGGCGCATGCGTGATATCGAAGAACATATGCACTTTTTGCTTCAATCGCTGAAGGTTTCCTACTTTCCGTGAGGACAATGCCGAGAAAAATCCGGACCTGCTAAAAGTTGAGAGCTTGCTGCAAAATATCCCCAACATATTACAGTAAAAAGACGTCTTGTTTTTGCTGACAATATGAAGTGCTTACGATATCAGTTGATGCTAGAATTTGGGTAATGGTACAACTTCAGGACTCAGCAATCCAGGATGTTACCGATTGTACAACGGAGAAGGAGACGGAGTTGTAGCACTGAACGTGATCTGTACATAGCACCAAAAAGCGTTCATGGACAGTTAGTAATGGGCCGTTATCGCCACTTACTAGGAGACGGAGATTTTAGATGGCGTCGAAATTAAATCTGCCTGTGAGGACTCCTTGGTTACAAGGCAAGGATATCTCGACGGTAATGATGAAAAAGCCGAAGCAATTGCAAGAGTCGGAAACACTTCATGGTCACCATGTTTTGAACCTTACTTTTGGCATGTTTCTTCGAAATACAATTTTGATGTTTCCGGCAGTCAGATGACGGGCACTCATAACATTCCTTAAATGCCGTGGTTTGAATATGGCCTTATGCACTTGAATTGAAATCCCCCACAAGGAAGAATGCGGCAAACGGATTTATTTAAATGTAGAAACTGAATTATGTAAGAGCCCTACCCAGTTGATCTCGAAGCTGGCATTCTAAAGAAAATAAAGGAAAACAAGGAAGCCATCCAGCATAGCGTGGTATCCTTTTATGAGGTCGGCGTGTTTTACAAATACATTCAAGCGAAACATGTCCATTGGTTCCATGTCGCGATTCATTTAATTACGCGGAACAGCGGTGGGCTGACTTGTACTACTTTGCTGGTCTATTCGATGATACAGGCCTGTTATAGACACAAAATGCCCGAGTGGTTAGGTAAAGGAAGCCTCGCTTTAATATTTGACATGCCAAATTAGCAGCACGTTATGACATCTATGGGTACACACAGACTAAAAACTACTAATACCAGTTTGGATGTGAATAAGAATATAATTAGCGAGGCCGTCGTAATGAAGATATTTCGGGCTAGAAACGTCCGTGTCTCTGCGCGCTCAGTGCTGAAAGTGACATGCATTGATCATTGCGACAAGAAAGCGATTACCTTCTTAATATCATAGTCTTCGCTTTCATATGGTGACCGACCAACGCTCTGGCACTGCAGGACTGCAATAAGAATTGGAAAGATCAGTAGTGCAAGAAAGAGCATTTGCGTTTCACTTTCTCCAACGGCGATTGTATTACTGGGTTTGTTGCAACTGCTTCAGACGCCACCTGTTGCTAACCGACGCTTCCATCTGACACAATTGAATGTCACGACGCGGTTATGTGTGTTGCATTTAACGAGGCTACTGAGGAAGAATGCTCCATTGTAGGACTTATATGCATGAGCATCACGTCTTGAGGCCGAGGTGTTTTTTTACGATTTTTAATCCTGAATATTATGGTACTTGGAAGGATCATGTGAACAAAGAGAATGGGTTTAGGTTTCGTTCACGATTGTGCGCGCAGATAGCTTTGCGTGACTATGACCACATGGCTATATTTTGTGAGCTTACGTAGGTTTTACAGGTATCCCACGCAGGTTGTTTATAACAAAGGTGACAGATCCGCTCAGCCTCCTTTCCGAGGAAATGACAAAAGAAGTTTAAGCAAAAATACTCATTGATATAAAACTTACGATAACTCGGATAACTTATTCTGAAATAAAGGTGTTTCAAGAAAAAATCGATCCATTTATTACAAATATTATTAATTTATTTATCGAATATTTTAGTGAAACATTTGCTGACATGACTCTACGTTCATAATTTGCTTCAAGCTGTATTGAACTACATTGAAGTATTGAAGCTATATTGAACTAGCGGTAAGGGATGATAAATGCAGCGTCATTGTGGCATCTCAGGCGCAAAGTTAAGGACAGCTGTAAGAGGGGAGTCAACGGCACTTCTCTGTGGCACCCATTTTGCTACACCATTCTGAGGGTCTTCTACAATTTTGAAGTATAGTGTTTATATTGCGTTCCTTCCGCGAATCATCCGGAGTAAAATACTAGTTTTCCACGTATGCGTGTTCCATAATAACGAACATCGTGTAATTTGATTTCAACAGGGAATAAACTTCAGCTAGGACATATAGTGTACACAGGTACCTCAAGTTTCAAGGACAACTGATGCGTTCAAAATTGCAAGAGCCGAGATATAAAACCGATAAGAATACCATCGAGTTCTCGATACAATACTGCTAAAAATTAGGGCACGGGTAACGTTGCTTTAGAGGCACTCTGTACGGACTACAGGTGCTCATCGACACCTGATATAAAAACCTCGTGGTATGCCATATGAAACATTGCGGAAATTATTTTCTTGAAAACTTATCGAAGCCAGGGGCGTATGACAGAGTCATATTCAGGTAACGCTGTCATATGTAATGCAGGAAGGATATAATGCATAAAGGAGGTGGAGCCATGTTCGCTTATACCTGTACCTATTCTTATTTCTCGCCATTTTTACCACGCTGGTCATCGACCGGGAGGTCAGCTCCCTCTTCCTGACATTCGGTGACACGGCAAATAAGGGTCACAAGAAACGGCACAAGATCGTAGCTCAGCAGCACGTGCCCTTGGCTTAAAGTGCGGCACGTACGTTACGAAATTGTGTGGTAAACCTCTTTAAAATAAGTCCTGTACCACTCCTCCGGCTTTATGATAGAAGAGTCGGAGGATAGCCTACGCTGCTGCAACCTTCTGAGTCAAATTTTACAATCGTGCGCGGCGCGTGGAGCTCTGAAGGGAAGCGCGAAGTCATCTTTCTCTTACACCTTCTTTTTAACCGAAGCTTTCTCCTCGCTCTTTTCGGGCTGCCATATTTCCATTGAGTAACAGAGGTGAGCAAGGGAACCCTCAGCCTGGCGCCAACATTTCATCCAGGAAAGGTATTTGTGCGGGCAGTGACGACAAGTTATCACGCTGAGGCTTCCCTTGCTACTCTATAGTTGATTGGCTGTATATTAAGCCAAACTTACTCAGAGTATATTTGAAAAAGTTTTTTGGAACACAAGGCTAATGTTTGTCATCTGCTGTTTGAAGAGAACGAAAAATTGTTGTTAGTGATTTGCCTGCTTGAGAAGTGTGGAGTAGGCTTATTGTGTGAACATATATTTTATAGCTATCTTAGGCATTCCTGGCAACGAGGTCGCCAACCACGTGGCTCGAGATCTGACCCACCGAGCCGACGCCGAGGAATCTGAACCCGAGCGCATGCACCCTCTAGTCCCTTACCAAGACATCACACAACACTACAAGCTAACCTGCAGAACATATGCACCCCCACACAAGTCACTACCTAGAGAGCAGGAGCGATTCCTCCGAGCTCTACAGGTTAACACATTCCCCCACCCAACCAGAAATCACCTCATAGACCCTACAAAATTCTCTCCGCAATGCCGCTTCTGCGCAGAGCCCGGGTCCCTCAGGCACATAGTAGGGGGTTGCAGAGCGGCACCATTAAATCATCCGAACCCTTACCCCACTAACGAGCTTTGGGAGAGAGCCTTGGCCAGCTCCGACCTCGAGGATCAGCAACGGCTGATTGCGAGGGCCCAGGACGCGGCCCGAGCTCAAGGCATTCTGGAATGAGGACGCCTCTCCCTAGCTGCATTTACCTAATAAAAATGTTTATTCTCTCTCTCTCTTACGTTGCAGCGCTAGCCTAGTTTTTGATTTCATGCAAACTGTAGATGAACCATTTGCAACTCACAAATGTAGAAGAATGCGTGTACCCATATCTAATTATAATCATAGGTCTTGTCATTTGAACAAGATTCCCTTAGATTTCCTCATATCATATCTTGCTGTACACATTACAAATAACTAAAAGTGGAGCATTAGTATAGAGTACGTCATTGACAACGCTAATAATTTGCATGGGTACTTGCGGCGCAGCTTTCCCAAAGCATCGTCTATGTTAAAAGTACAGCTTAACAAGACGCTACTCTACCTCGAACTTGAATATGCATCTGAAACGGTGGTATCCCAGTCGCGTTAATCTTATTACTTCGCTTGAACTAATAAAAAGAACTCTACTGGTTTCATTCTTTCCGATTATAACTGTACTGCGAGTCTAACCTCAGTTAAAACTAACCTAGCACTTATTCCACCAGCTAACCCCGCAAAGTAGCCTCCCTCCCCCCTTTCGCTATTTGATAAAATTTTCCATCATACTACACTTCACGACGACTTCATACTGCTGCCTCAGCACATTCAAAATGCGTCGATCATCGCAGTAAGTTAGGAATTGAGTCATGTTACACGAAATATTTCTTTCAATCTTTAATCCCGCGTACATCTCAGGAATGGAGCTACCTCCGCTCAAGTATCGCAGCCGTCACCGATAACAAGGTTTTTTGCAAAACATTCGCTAAGATTGAATAATCAGGAGAATTATTAAATTAGCAGAACTCACCAGACTTGTTTGTTTGCATTACTCCACTACTTTGTAACCACTCCCCTCATTAATGCCATATGGCCCTGTTGGTATTGAAATAAAAAAAATAAAATAATAAAGTGAACAATGACTGCAAGAGTTTAAGTCAACATGAATTATGACATCCTAAATGTAGCATTGAGCAAGTTGGGCCGTTTTAAAATTATTGGTACTTTCATGTAAAGAATTATTGTTGTGAGGGAAAATGTGATACTTGGTGGTAATGCCCATCAAGCTGATTTGCGAAGACCAGATGACAGAGATTGTGCGTTAGCAAGAAGGAGCTTGCTATATTGTTTCTGTTCTGGTCATAATGGCTATAATGACTAGAAAAGAAACAACCTGGGACTCAAAATGTTACTTCTCCGTTTGTCGTAAAATGCGCTTAAAACGCTTAAAAACAAGTAAGCTTGTATGCAAAATTTTAGCATTCCCATTCGGTACGATACAAAACTGTAGACAGTTGCTTTCCTGATAGGGCTCAGACCCCTCTATTTGGTAAGCTTGCAAACATTTTATGGTGGGGCACATACTTCAAGAGGACCTGTTGTCCTTATTGTGATCATTGAGTTTCTTATGGCTTGGCGTGGGCAGCTTCCTGACCAATAATCTCACTTTTGTTCACCTTTCTGAAAATGGAAATGGGGAAGCCATGGCAGACATGGAAACAAAAAAATTGTGAAACAAAAATTATTCCAATAAATGAACAAATCGCGGTTCTAGGCGGTGTTCAGAAACTTGTGAGGCTTTCTGCCCTTCATGTTGCTGCCACTGGTGACGAATTCACTGTTGACTTGTACTTCCAGAGACAATAGAATCCAAAGTGGTGAACAAGTATGAGCATCATCGGTCTCTCTCTCTCTCTCAGACACACACACACACACACACACACACACGCACACACACGCACCCCCTCCCCCCCACACACACGCACACAACACTGCTTTTGCATATGCATTTCTTTCAATGGTGTCTTTGTGTGGGCTGTGCTTAGTGAAGCCTCGATTAGATGACAATTTCTTCTGCCAGGTACTAGGAAATAAACACTAGTACTTTTATTATGTCTCAAATGCAATAATTTTACCTGCATCACAGGAAGTAACTTTGTCACTAATGTGCAGGGAATTTATCACAGTGTATAATTCATGCAGAAACAGCAAAAACTATTTATAATTGCTGCTGTACTCAGTGTTGGGAATTTTGGGAGCGTGACAAACTTACACGAACCTGGTTTGAATTGCCTTTGAAGAGCAATAACATTATCATAATTATTATTTTCGACTTTCACGAAATCACTACAGGAATCTGTGTTACCCGCCTCGCACGCAAAGGAATTCATAGTTGAAATGCGAAGCAATGCTTTTTTACTCACCGGCACGAGCCAAGAGTCTGCAAGCTTAATTCGCATTCGTGGCCTGGTCTCCAAGCAGACAGTACTTGGTTCTAGGGATGCATTTTCACGCTACCTAGCACATTTTTAAAGCAACACGTCATTACGCGGCCAGACAAGGCATATTACTAACGAAGGAAGCCGTGCAGCCGTAATGCCACTAAAATGCCGTAGCTGATGAAGTTCACCGTCTTTACACCGGTTCACTTGCTGGAAGCTATCGAATCTTGGATGTATAAATTGGCTGATAGATTATTGTTACTTAATTAAAACAAGCCTGTGTGGTGCAGCTCAAAGGAAACGACAACCTCGTTCGCAAATATTACCACCGCACAAACAGAATCGATAAATGGTAGCGACTGCAATCGATACCACTGGGCTTCTGCTTGTCACACGTCAGTGAGGTCTCAGAACATTTATGCAAGTACTAAAGCATTGACTTTAATAACACAAGTGCAATAAAATAATGCTCTGCTTATTTTGTAAAACAATGACCTGTGAACTATGTTTGTTGGTTGTTATTTATTTCGGCTGCATATTTGTTTGGAAGTACACGCCTGAATTTGTCTGCTTTTACCCTTACTTCCATAAGGTTGACCTGTTTCATCCTGACCAATTTAGCTCTTTCTGTCTTCAAATTGAGGTGAATCGTAGCCTTAACTAACCTATGATCACTGCACTTTACCGTACCTATCACTTCTATATTGACACGTGTACTTATCTTTATCGGGCGACCACGTTTCGCCGCTTAACAACTGTAATCGCACAGCGAGGGACGCGCCTGAATGTATCCGATGTTTCTGGAAAGTTATCGATGCTTCTACCCGGCTGTCTGTTGTCGCCGAACTTTGTGTTATCTGATTTCATCGCGTAACGCGAATGGTGTAGAACTTTGTGGAAGGCACACGGGTCCGAACGATTAGTCTGGAACATTCGACGACTGCTCTATAAAAGCCGACGCGCTTGACCCGCTGATCAGATTTTCGACGATCGCCGACTGTGTTCGCCGCTATCGTTGTGCTTTAAGTGTAGCCTGTTTTGTGGGCACAGGTTCGCCCAATAAAAGCTAGTTTTGTCTTTCACAGTACTGCTACTGTGTTCTTTCTTCACCGTCACTACCACGTGACAATATTCTGCACTATGCTGGGATCAGAAGAAAGTATGAAATGACTTTCATTTCTTATTTCACAATTAGGGCTTTTCCAGGTCCACTTTCTGTTGATACCCTTTCTGAAACAGCTGCTCATTATTCGAAGCTTATTCCTTTCTGTGAATTCTACCAGTATCTCTCCTCTAGCGTTCCTAGAATCGAGGCCATAACTGGCAATTGCTTGTTCACCAGCCTGCTTTTTCCACACTTTTGCGTTGAAATCACCCATTACTACAGTATACTAAGTTTTCACTTTCTCATCGCTAATTCTACATCTTCATAAAACTGATCTACTTCGTCATCATCGTGACTTGATGGAATTAAAGTATACGACCAAATTACAGTAGCTCCACTTAGGCGCTTCATGCTGGAACGCACCGCGGTCAGTGGCGTAGCTAGGTCGGCTGGCACCCGGGGCCCATAGGTCTTCTGTCACACCTGCCCCCCCCCCCCCCCCCCCCACCGGGTGTTGTCGAGGAAGGCGAGGATATCGACAATTTCCGGGTTTCAGCACCAGTACAGCCGCCTTGGATACCGCGCATGTCCCTGGGGTTCCCCTCTCCTTCGCTTTCTTTCCCAGAGATGGCGAATGCAGCTGGTATACACGCAGTTTTTTCTGCACCAAATAACACAGGGTGCTGCACTGATAACGTGTGATAGATAAGCGCATGTGCACATCTTCTGTCAGACTGTAAGGCTTGGCAGCCAATACAAATGCGGTATCGTGGCAAATACGGTCACGTCGCAAGTAACAAAAAATATCTTTATAAAGTATTAATAACGAATTTTAGTGGCAACATTGCGGTTGCAAAATTGAAGGCCGACATTCATATCTTGCCCATCAGGAACTTCACAAAAATCGTCGTAGGTACTATGGCGCGCAGTATTTTGGCTGTGGGCAGCCCTGAACGAAAACGAAAATTAAATTGTGTGTTAGTGACAGTGACCTCCCCACCATATTAGAAAAACGGAAACCGCCATCTGCCTCCTTGCTGCGTGGGTGCCAATGCTATGACAATTAGGAGTTCTCTTCATTCTGATCAATTAAGCCTGGTTTTTATTTGCTGCTATACGGACAAACGTGATTATCCGAGCTGCGGTACCAACAAAAGATTGCGAACACAACAGAACACGCTCCGCGTCGATTTTTGGCGTCACCATAAAAAAAAAAGAGAGAAACGAAAACGCCGCGATGAAGCCCGTGCCAGCAATAGCTTGCACTCCTCTTGGTCTGCACTCACAATGGTCAGGATTGAGGGATCAACGTCACCGGTCCACTATTTTATATTTCTTTCGCTGCTGCTATACTGGGCGCCGCCCGCAGTGCCAAAGTATACTGTAGGTTGTAGCACCCAAAACGATATTGTTTAAGAAGTTTTTGTTGAGTTAATAATGTGACTTTGAGTCCTCAATTCTCGAATTGAAGGGCTTCCTCTGTAAGTACTAATTAAGGGATTATTAAGGATATGGTTATTACTTATCTGCCATATTTTTCACGCTACCGAGTTCCTAGTAATCACAGACACATAACTTCATAGATTATCGGGAAATATGCTTAAAAAAATTATCGTTTCTTAAATAAAATTCTGTGCAGCTGACACAGACACTGTACTTGTGACATGAAGTCACACAACAACAGTGTACTGAAATTTTCGATAGTAAGAAGGAAAGCGTGAAACATAACGGCAGGTTTCGCAGCGGCTTTTCGGAGTGGGCGGAAGAGGGGAAGAAAAAGCGAGCCGAACATCGCGGCGGGCCCGCGACTACAGCCTGTCGTGTCATGCGCCGCCAAACTCTTCGGTCGCACCGAGTCTGAAGACGATCCAAAGAATCCCATTCGCGAATTTTGAGCGCCGCACTTATGCAACGTCGCTCTCATTGAACGCTTCGCCGTAAACACAAGCGCCGGGCACGCTGGTTGAACGCCCTCTTGCTGTTGTCTTTGTTCGTATTCGCTGCGCGTTCCGACTCCCTGCGACTCCTGCTCCCAGCATGAACGCATGGCACGAGCGCACCCCACATGAAACGTTCCGCTAAGGCGAGTAGTATAGTGACCATTTTGCGAATTAAAATTTTTAGCCCGCACACTCGTGAAATTATTTCGTGGGGTGCTGACAGAGCTGGAGCCGACAATTCTGCGACGCAACGCATCGGGTACATGAGCTCGGGGTACTAGATACCGGAGCATTCTTTGCCATTTGCGTCCAGTCAAGCCGGTGGAAAGAGGGTTCTTTTCAGGCGTATATGTCCCCCACCCCCGGCTCCTTGCACCCGGGGCCCATGGCCCCGGGTGCAAGGAGCCACTGACCGCGGTTGACCGCGGCTGACCACGCCACTGACCGCGGTTGATTTTAACGCGACAGCGGTAAGGAGCTCGTGTCGCAGAAAAGTCGGTGTCGACGGCGTTGGCCGTGAGCGAAAAACCCCGGAAGGCAAATAATAAATAAAAACAACTTGCAAGATGGGTTGGGTGGGAATCAAAGCAGGGTCTCCGGAGCGTGAGACGGAGAATGCGGTGTTGCGAATGAATGCGGCGTTGCCTTAGAATCGTGCCCTAGAATGTTATACTGCTGTGTATATTGGTAATTATGAGCATGTAAATTACAGATGTCGCAGTTAAACGCGTGGCGAAGTACGTTTCCGCTACATTTCTTCTGCGCTTGGCGCGCACGCAGAACCGTCTTGCGGCAAACGCGGAAGGCCCCCTCCTCGGAATGTACGGCGCTGTCCCGACACGTGGGCGCCATTCGCCAGCTTCTTGCGGCCGTGCGGGCACCGGTGCGAGGCGCGTCGAGACCCGGCTGTCCGTGCCGATCACGACGTTTTGCTCGCGTAGATTGTTTCTCCCTCTGAGACACCGAGTTCATTGGTTCGTTCGGCTTGCTCAGGCGCACGTTTCGTTGCCGCCCCGAACGCTGCGTTGCTCGGTGCTCACCGCATGATTGGTGGGTGCAAAGGCCGATGCGGGGCGCGTCGTAAGTGATCGCTGCGCCGTAGCTCATTGTCTTACACCCCTTGGCGGGTCGACGGGAACGCTATCGCGTTCCGCTCTTGAAGGTGAAGCTTAAGCGTCCTCCAATTTTTTTCGCCCCCTCTGGCGATCGCTGGAACTTGAGAGTGCGCGGGGCCTCGTGTAGCGTAGATACCACGGCCGCCACGCAGTGCCGCGGCGAGCGCGCTCGTTGTGCTCATGCGGCTCACTGCGGAAAATAGCGAACCGCCGTGATTTCTTAGGGGCTATTGTATTGGACTTCTAAGTACGAGGTTGTGGGATGGAAACCCGGCCACGGCGGCCGCATTTCAATGGAGGCCAAATGAGAAAAGACCCGTTTACTTAGATTTAGGTGCACGTTAAAGAACGTCAGGGGGTCCGAATTTATTTCCGAAGTCCACTACTACGGCGTGCCTCATAATGAGTGCGTTGTTTGGAACGTGAAAACCCACCAGATAATTTTTTAAAGACAGTAGCGTGCTCTCACTTGTATCTGTGAGTGATGCGACTTTATCAAACAATTAATATAACCAAATCTGGAGGAACAGCTCCCTATAGCGCCCAAGTACTGAGATCGGCATCCGCAAACGAACTGCGTAATTACTACTACTTGCACGCGTGCAGGCGCAGATGACGAGATGCGATTCGGGCAAAAAGCGCTATCAACGCGATCACATGCATCCGTCGGTGTGGTGGCGCCATGTATTTCAGGCATCTTGAAACGCAAACATTCACGTACCATAAATGTGTCATCAAAATGTAATAGATTACCTCGCGATTTTTATATAATAAACATATAATGAACTTTAATAGCAACATGGCGGTGCCTTCGCGGCGGCAACATTCTTCGCCCACATTCTCCTCAGGAGTTAGTATACTAATTCTATGGACTCGGGGACCGGGTGCCTGCACCTGACAGAACAGGTCGTTTGCTTCCTGAGTTGCACAACCTTGAAGTGTGTCGCCATCATGGTCGAAGCTTGTTACGGTAACAATCCTTTCAACGTGAGTCCGGAATGCGGCATCCATCGCTTAACCGATGTGCGTGCTGCCAACGCACTTGCACGAGCAAACATCAAGGAGAAGTTCACATCACCTTCGGAAATTGTTTGATTATCGTAGAGATGAGTCCGAAAGGAAATCGGCAACTCACATCACTTGGTGCCAGTGTACCCGCGCTATCTAGTACACGTAGCACCGCAAACAGATGAGATACCGTGAACTCAACGGCAAGCTGTGGGATAGCCTCTGATTTTGGCGGGTAGTAGGTGCTAGTATCGAAAGTGGCGTCTATACGAACAACCAAAATAGAATTCGAACTGTGTGCTACGGTGACGTTCAGTAGGCTGAGCGTTGAGGGTACCACCCCGCTCGACCACTGCGCTGCGCGGCGCAAGGCATTCGAGTGACACCCGGAGCACCGCAAAGGGAATCACAGGTGATCTTTGATTAACAATAACTCCACTTCTGCCGAAGGAATTGAAGCAGTCTTTTGGCAATGTATTTCTGAAATAGCCTCTTTTGACATCTAGTGCGTTTCGCGACTTCGAAACAGAAACGTGATTTAGGAGCCCGTTAAGCCTAGTCATCCTGCAAGGCTTACTGCGCCAGGTGTGCAGGGGTGTCCCATGCCCCAGGCGAGGCTCCCTGATGTGACGAAAAGCCTCTCAAACTTGTTACAAAGTTTGCGATTAGAAAACAGAGAACGTCGCTCTAACTCTAACTCGCGCGGGTCGAAAGCACCGGGGATCTCTCGATTGTGGACGACCTACGGGCTTCTTCCACGTTTGGAGCTCTCGAAAAGACGAGACCGCACCTGCGAACATGAAACATCGCGAGGTCGTCCGAGAGCAGTTTGCTCTTACTGTTTCGAATAGGCGTATGTGCATAGGACTCAATGGATCGCAGTCCAACTCACTCTAGTCGCTTGCACCTACGGTACATATCACAATCTGCGACGTAGTAGCTGTTGTTACTTTGCATTGTCGGCCACTAAAATTGCCTTTGTCTCATTTGTAATGTGGCTTGCTCATCAATGTGTTCACCAGCTTGAGTGGTGTGGGTGTTGTGCAAAACACTGAAGCCCTATAAGCGAAGGATTACATAATGACATTCGTTTTGCTTCTTTTATTGAGATAGCAAATATATGGACACTATAAGCGAATCATTGCCGTCGTCGTGATGTTCTGTATAAAGACACAGTAAAGTTCAATCGCGTCGAGCCCTGCGTTTGCTATGGGTGTGAGGGAAAGCGTGCGAGCGTTGCCTGGGAGGAATGGCTTGATGCGTGCCCGCGCGCACTAGAGGACGAGAGTGCGCGTCTGCTGTAGTAGCCCTGCAGTGGCTATTAATGGCTACTAGTGGAGCTGAGCGCATACGTGGCTTGTGCTCGTAGTATCTTGTAAGTAATCTGCGGCGGGAGCAAAAGCTTACGGTGAGCACAGATGGCTGGTGGCGTTATGTACGGTGCCTTCAAGCGCGCCTAATTTTGGAGTTCGGGTAAGCTTAAGTTTCGGAAACGTGGTGAAACAAGCTACAGCCCGAAGCCTTCGTTCACCACTATAGGCACCACTCATAAGGTCAGTGTTGCGTAACCTTGTTGCAGTCACCTTAGAGTGACATCCTATGACATTTCTATACGTACGCGCGACACCATGCATGTTTGTGTATTAAGCAAATATTTACTGCATTTTACGCGGCCGATAACTGATTTGATGCCGGTGAAATGTTGACTGTTCTTCTTGGTACCTTACCTACAACCTAAATTGCAGCTTTTGAAAGTAGTTTGGTTGAGGTCCAATTCATTATTTTTATGTTATCTTATTTTCCCTACCTAAAGCCGCGGATCTGTTAGCCAGCATAAGCCTGAATTCATCTAACCCGGAGTGCTTCTAGGTTTGTTTGTTACCTCTTGATTTCTCTGCATCTGCAAATCAAACGCCATCAATTACTTGACTAACAAATTATCACTGCACTTCATTACACCTGACGCTTCCTCCTGCACCATGCTGGCTTCGCATCACTTCTCAAGGGGAAAAAGCCTCTTTATGTAGACTTCGGGCAGGGACGGTCCTAATACCAACAACCACTTCTGCGTGTACAATACTGTGCTGCTTCATTTGTGTCAAGAGATTATAACTTCAGCAGCATTGCTAGTAACATTAAAGTAACGTACGGATGGGAACTTTTATGTGCTCCCCTAAAAGACTTTAAGTTAGAAATGTACAACATTTATCACGATAAAATAAAAATAAACAAAGTTATTTATATGCTTCCGCCGTATTTCAGGTCGAATAGACTCGATCGCGGATGGGAAATTAGATAAATTAAATTTAAAACTCACGCTCATCAAAGCACATTATTTCCACTTACAATTCGTTAATGGTACCGGTTTCCCAAACAAAATGATGAGTGTCGATCTGAACCAATGTTTCCGGCCTTGTTGTCAGATGTATGAACGAGTGCAATTGTTTTCCTTTAGTACTTGCTTGTCATGGCTTGTATCTTTTTATTTGCCTTTTGCTTAGTTATGTATACCCCCCTCCCCCCCCCCCCGTCAATAATGCCTTCGGGAGCTGCAGCCATTCGGAATAAATAAATAAATAAATGTTCGGTGCTCCATGTCCACCTACATTGACAACGTATCGGTCAGCGTTCTGTTGAGTCGTTCAGTCAGTCCATTTTTTCGGCGGATGATATACGATGGTTTTTGTGCGAGTGGTGTGCGTCAATTTCTTAATGAACTATGTCAAATTGGAATAAATGTGGATTCCTCGGTCCGTGATGCGAACTTAAGGAGTGCAACGTCGTAGTACTATGTCAGTGACCAAACTTCAGCTACTTCACTGACCGTTCTCATTGACAAGAGGTCTCGGCATATCGAGTTAGGTAATCAGTTCCAAGAACGATCCATCGCTTTCCTGACGAGGATATGAGAAAGGGGCCAAGTGCGTCCATTCCCCCTTGCACGAATGGAGTTTCGGGTGGCTGTATGGCTTGAAGGGGACTTCCTGGCTTCAATGGTGGTAGTTTACGTCTATGACAATCCCGGTAGGTTCTCATATAGTGGTGCATATAATTCAACAACTTTGTTCAGTAAGACTCCATGCGGACGTGTACGATTTCTGGTCACCCCTAAATGTCCTGCTGATGGCAAGCTTCCAATATCTGGAGTCGTAACTTTGAAGTTACAATGAACAGAAATGTCTCTACACTATGTTCAAAATTTCTTTTGAACCGGACATTATCTCTCAGGACGAACGACGACAAGCTGCGGACAAAAGGTCGTGGAACGTCGTCAGGGTGTGCTCCTAGGTAATCAGTAAGCAGGCGTAACTCCGCTTCAGACTGCTGATGCTGCCACATTTGCGATAATGTTACAGCTCCTAGGAACAGGCAATTATGTCCATTTTCCGCTGGTGTAGATTGCGTGGATTCAATTGGTGCACGTGACAAGGAACCAGCACGACTGTGCTTGTGACCAGACTTGTATACGACTGTTATACAGGATTCATACAGCCGCAAGCGCCATCTTGCAAGCCGTCCTGACAGGTATTTAAAATTCGCCAGCCAGCAGAACGAACGATGGTCGCGACAGCTTGAAATGGCCTACCATATAAGTATGGTCTAAGCTTGGTGATAGACCATATCCCTGCAAGGCATTCTTTTTCTGTCCCTGAGTAGTTAACACCAGCCTCCGAAACAGTTCGAGTAGCATACCTAAGACTTGTTTCTCTCCATTTTAGAAGTGAGTAGGAACGGCCGCGAGGCCTAAATCACTTGCGTCTGTGTGGTTATCAGTTTCGGCTTCCTCGTAAAAATGCGCAAGAACTGGGTGATTCTGAAGAGGCTATCGGGGGGGGGGGGAGGGCAGCTCATCGAAAGCATTCTCCTGTTCACTCAACCAGATGAAAGGCATGTCTTCTTTTGTTGTGCGGGTTAGTGGATCGGCGATCCTTGAAACATTTTTGGTGAAGCGTCTGTGGTAAGTGCAGAGTCATAAGAATCTGCTAACAGTCCTTCATGTTGGTGGGTTTTGAAACTTTTTCAGCTGGCACAGTCATCTCAGGTTCTAGGTGAATTCCTTGTGAACTGAAACGAAAGCTCGCGAAAGAAGAAATGACATTTCTGCGGTTTTATTGTCAAACCTGCAGATATAAAAGCTTTCATCACAACCCGCAGTTGTTCAACATGCTGCTTGAAGGCGATAGAAAAAAAAAAGCGAGATATCACGAAGAAAAGCAAGACCGGCTTGCTATTTCAGACCGATGAGCACAGTGTTCATCACGGTGTGATGTTCATCGCCCGTTGAAATGTGGCAGGTGCGAAAGAAAGCCCGCACGGAAGTACTTTCAACTCGTGTAGTCCACCTGGCGTCACAAATGCGGTCTCTCCGCGATCTCGTTCTTCCCACTTCTATCTGTGAGTACCCATTTCTGAGGTCCAGGGACGAAAAGTACTTGGAATCTCGCAGTCTATGTAAAGCGTCATTGATTCTTGGAAGTGGGTAAACATCCCTCTATGTAACTGCATTCAACTTTCGGTAATAAATGCAGAAGCGCAAGGTTTGTTCCTTTTATTTTAAAGTACCACAAGCGACGCCCGCGGACTTGCCGACAGCTGAGTTATGTCGCCTTCAAGAATTTACTTAACTTCCGATGGATTCTCTCTCTTTTGGGGACGTTCGGTGGGGATGCTGCCAATTAGGCACCAGTGATTCGTCGACATTTATCCGATATTTGGCGGTACCTGTACGTCGGACTTTGAAGTTCTCTACTCGCTCCTCCTGTCTAAACAATAAACCTCGTCTCGATGGATGTAAGCACAGAATCCACATCTTAGAAATTTGTTGGTGCAGTCTCAAGAATACTCAGCTCCGTAACCGGGAAGAAGGTATTAATGCTGGTAATGACGGTTCGCTTCTCGACAAGTTGCACATCATTTCCAAAATTAGTGAGGAAAACGTGAGCACATCCGCCAAGCAGCTGAACAAGGCCCCTTGCCATGCAGATTTTTTTTGCAATAGGAGAGTGGTGTTGCTTTCTGCTAACCCTTCGTAGTCACGGCACACGTCGCTCCTTAGTGCGATAGTTACGCTGGATCTTGGAGCAAGCCTCACACCATGATCAGCAATGTAGAGGGCATCGAGTTTTTCTTCAGGGTCAAATGTTGCAATAGCATGCGTTGTTAATATATACAAGATTCCCCCAAGTTGATTACAGCGTCATTAGTGTGCAAGAACTCCATGTCGATAATAAAGTTTCTTGGGCACTCGGAAAGGACAATAAAGCTATCAGCATAGTGGAACCTCGTATTCCAATTCTATCCGTGCGGTTGCCAGTCGGGTCGATGGGGTGTCCTCCTGCGGTGCGGACTTGTGGCCGTTTCCAAGGAGTCATTACATTCCTCAGTTTTCCGGCAAGCTCACTACTTATTACCAAGCTATCTGCACCTGTATGCACGAACGCATTCGCTTCGTAACCGTCAACAAACACACGTAAATCCAGAGGAATGTGAATGTGAAGGCAGGGGTTCAGAGTTCGTCGTCGTCGTTCGGAGTCATCGATGGTGGTTCTATCATCTGCTTTCGTGTAGTCAGCGGTGCTAACTCCCAGACCATTGACTATTGTTTTCCCGATGCGAGCTCTGTGAACAGCGTCTTGGTGAACTTGATGACGGACGGGTGCTCCGTGACTGATACCTCAACGGCGCTGCTGGTCGAAGTTGGTGTAGCTGATAGGCATATGGGAAGCTTCCACGAGCAGACAGGGGACCTTCGATTTGAAAAGAACGATGAACATTTCGAGGTCAAGGTGCGTTCTCTGGAGAACCACGAAATCCTGCCTGGCGATAGTGGCACATACTGTAGGGGTGGCTGGCCTCGCCAAAGTGAAATCAAAGAGGTATTGACTCAGGAGTGCGCCATATATCAACATTTTTAAATTTTCCGTCGGGTGCCGGCAGCGTATTTCGAGGCATCGTGTTGTTCGCAAAGGCAGTGGCAGCGATGCCAGCACGCCCGGGAGTTTGCCGTAGTACTTCGGCACATGAGACACTCGGCTGGCGCAGTAGTAGCGCTTCGGTCTGTGCATTTAGCTGTGATTCCGGGACCACCTGTCTGATCTCTTCGTGAACCACGTCTGCCAGTGAAGAGATCGGTGGAGCATTCTGGTCAAGCCGTAGACTCTGAAGCTCTTTTCGCACTACAGATCGCACCAGCTCCCGTATGACATCCACGCTGTTTCCGAAGACAGCTGGAGCTACGTGTACAGAGGTGTTCATTTCTCTATTGTACAACCACGATCGCTATGGCAACGTTCATTCCGTTGTTGTTACCTCAGAATTATACTCAGCGACGGCGCTCGACGGGTTCCGCAGCAACCCTGCAAACAGTTCCTGTTTTACGCCCTACATTAGAGGGTGGCGTTGCTTGTCCTCGCTCATGTTGGGATCAGCTCGACGGAATAGGAGGGGTATGTTTGTAACATACATCGCCACGCTTTCATTGTTCCGCTTGTTTCTTGCTTCTAGGGCAGCTTCAGCTCTCTCCGTGCGGTCTGTACTCGGGTAAGTGGCAAGCAACTCCCGTCGCAAAACAACCCACGAAGTCAAGGTCATTTTGTCGTTTTCAAAAAACATTCGTGCGCCGCCCTCTAACGTGAAGTAAACGTTTCGTAGTTTGCGCTCTCCATTCCAACAGTGGCACTCCGTGACGCTCTAGAAGCGCTCCAGCCTTTCCTCTGCATATTCAAATGTGTCACCATGGAGTGGCTCTCGCGTTATCGGTGCATTCATTACGATGTGAGCTGGAGGGACCTGAGTTGTCATCTCAGTAACATTTCTGTTAACAGCTGTTGGCGCTCCGACAGAATCCAGCAAAGGGAAAAACTCGGGGGTGGGGGAGGGGGGGGGGCTGACCACGTAGGCACCGATTGCTGCGGTGGTCAACAGGAGTCAGTTCGTCGGCTTCGAGTCGCCGTGAATCCGAGCTGCTTTCTCTGACTCGAGTAGGAGTTGAAATCATACCCAGCACCTCCCCCAGAATCGTAACACACAGTTGAGCAAAGGAGTTCTAATTACGTTGCGTTAGCCGAAATTGTGCCGGACAAACAGCTACGTGATATTCTTGCTCCAACGTACACAGTCTTCTCCCAAGAGTTCCACACGCCTCTTCTTTTCCTCGTGCCCCGCACCGATGACAGGTCGTTCCGATCGCACGTGCCTTGTGAGCATGGGTTGCCCGCTTCACTGCTGCTATCGTTCACACGTAACCGTAAACAACTGGGTGGGCGCAGAAGGCGGCTGGCCCGCGTGATTTGAGGGCACCGTGTGTCAGTATAATTAACTTTATTCTGAAGTTAGACTGGGTGGTAACACAAGCGAATAAAAAAAGGAGATAATGATGAAACGATCACGTATGAAATCTGCTAACCGAATACGCACTCGAAGGGACAGGAGTACGCAAGTGCTTATTTGAATAAAATATCCCTAACTGTGATTAGCTTTAGCATGCATATGCAAAAGCGGCTAGTGTATTCGTTATACATGTCAATAACGAGGTCAGTCAAGGTGAAGTCCGAACTTCTCGTGTTTTGTAGAGTGAGACGCAAGGGACGAGCTGCCGAAATGCTTATTTCGTTCACGATTCTTGCAAATTGTACTCATAATAACAAACAATACATTACCCCGTGCCATATGTGCGGTAAGGACAAAAGCTAGTTGTCACACAGTGCTCAAATGGAAAGTCATGCTTGTAATATACAAATCAGGAAGCACATGAACCCACACGTGACAAGCCCTTCTCGTAGCTTGGACTTATTGGTGCCACTGATCCATTTTTATTATTGTACATGATACAGCAGAAAAAAAAACTCATGTAAAATTATTGTTAGGGCATTTTGGAAGTCTAATTTATTTTGATGACGAATCAATGAAAGCTCTTCCAAGCACTATAGGAAAACCAATGCCGAGATGTGTGCTTTTTTGAAGTTAAACATGTTGCTATTAGTAGTTGTCACCTAACTGGTATCGTTACGAGGGAAAACTTCCTTCTGGCAGTCGGCTTCATAAGCAAGCCGCCCTGTTGGCCCAATCAGGCTGAATTCCTTTGTACAATTAGCATCAGGGCCCGTTGTAATGGAAGAATTCTTAACTCGGAGATCATAATATGGGTAGATACCTGAAAAAAGAAAGTATAGGATTTAAATACGTATCGATGTTTCAGGATAATACATATCAAGAGGATTTCAGATTAATTACGGTAGACCTCTTACTCCTCGCAGGTTGAAAATGTGCATTAGGAAATGTGCACAAAAATGCAACAGACGTACACACTTGAGTTATTTATTTTTGCGGTGTGTGTGTCGAAATGAAGAAGACCTCGCGAAAGGTAAAATGCGAGTGACGGTATTCAATTGTGCCTTCTTAATCCAAGTTCTTGCCCTTGAATAGGCCTTGTTACTTACGAAATCTAGTCCCCATCAGATTAAGATAAGTTTGGCTAAAATATTTGGATCTCGAATTGAAGAGAGAGACGAGCTACTTTCGATATTTATTGCACCTTTAGGTAATTCCGGCGCTGATGTCATTTTTAGATAAACATATTTATGCAAAATGCACGAATCCCTTGAATTGCTTAAAATTTTAAGAAGGAGCAAGGGCGACAATGGATATACTGCACAAAGACAGCAAGTTGGGCCAGTTGGTTAGGATTCATTGTAAAGTTCGTAACAGCGCAGCTCTAGACACGGACAAAAGGAAGGTCCGTTTTGTCGTTTTTACCTTCCTAAAAAAAATTGAATTATGGGGTTTTACGTGCCAAAACCACTTTCTGATTATGAGGCATGCCATTGTGGAGGACTCCGGAAATTTAGACCACCTGGGGATCTTTAACGTGCACCTAAATCTAAGTACACGGGTGTTTTCGCATTTCGCTCCCATCGAAATGTGGCCGCCGTGGCCGGGATTCGATCCCGCGACCTCGTGCTCAGCAGCCCAACACCATAGCCACTTACCTTCTTTTAGTCCACGTCTTGTTTTGCGCTGTTACGAACCTTACAGCGACAAGAGATGCGGGTAGTATACCCAGGACTGCGCGTGTTGCCTCAGTGGTATTTAATGAATTTGTTCTGATTACGATTATTTCCATAATTGCATGGATTATAGTTCATCCACCTGTTTCAATTGCCACCTTATAGGCCTATTACCATCATTTAAGTGAATTATTATGACCTATGGTCGCACTGCGAGTGACGCTCCCGTGATGCGATCACGAGTATTAGCCTTTGTCGTCAGTTATGCAGTGGCGCAAATCCCTGAATTTTTTAAGCGAGAAGCTTCACTACGTTAGACAACACCGCGCTTCGCGCGAGCTGGCGTATGTCGGAATCGGCTCCGTAAGCGTGTTGGGAGTCTGCGCAGGTGGCCACTGGCGCGCGCTATGCGTCATCGTTTGACGTTCGCTGCAAGCGCGTGTTTATCGCGGAGGCTGACTATATAACCGCTTGCCAGAGAACAGGCGTGCGCATTCAACATGGATGGAGAAGAGAGTGATACTACCGATACAGAGAGCTGTGTGTATGGCTGTACGGAAATCGCAAGACATTGTGCCCAACAGTGATGAATAAAGAAGTTTTATAATCCTGCATAAATTAAGGTATATATCATTGATAAGCATTTTGCATAACCATAAGGTAAGTAAAGCTTATCCATAAGTGAAACCGTAAGCATAACCATAGGCTAAATCATAAAGCACAACCATAAGCTAAACCGTAAGCACATCCATAACTTAAACCATAAGAATATGCGTAAGTTAAACCATAAGCATATTCATAGGCTAAATCATAAAGCTAACTATAAGATAAACCGTAATCATAACCATAGGCAAAATCATAAAGCACAATCATAAGCTAAACCATAACCATCACCGAACCTTTTCGCTTCGAGATATCCAGGCTTAACCTTAGCTAAACCCCAGCCAATTTTTTTCGTTTGCGCGCAATCAGAGAGGACGCTTTTAAAGCGCGTTGCTGAGAAATACGCATGTTGTGTTGGTTTTTGGTTTATAAATATTTCAACACTCACATGAGGCATGGGGAACAATTTAGTATTTTGATATGGTCCCCGTTATAATATAGATGGACCTACATGGACATTGCAATGAGTCGTTTTCAAAAAGATATTTGTTGATTAAACAATATAATTGTTTAAATTTCTTTATTGATGCAAGCGGCCCTATAACGTAAAGTTATTCCAAGCTTTTCCATTCCAGTTCTGCAATCACCCCTCGACAATTGGTCCAAAAATTTTCGGGCCAACCTCACATAGCCTGTCTGTCACGGAAAGTCATAAAAACCAAAATAGCTCCCCATCTGATACGACATGTACACAATAATTATGCATGAATAGACCGTACAAAAGGAAAACAATGATTTCTGATTCGATGCCCTTCGCCATTAGCCCCCTGCTATTGGTTAAAAGTTAGCGCGCTGCGTCCACTACGCTTGTCTGTCACGCGACGTCACAAGCGAAAACTCACATGTCAAAATGTCGTGTGGGTGTTAAAGATGCATTAACATGCCGAGCAAAAGTGAAAAATTATCTGAATTGCCAGAGACTTCCCCGTTCCAAAAGAAATATAACATGGCGGCAGGCTGATCGCTCAGGCACTGGCTACTCGCACCTGCCGGACAGCATGGATTTATTTGCATATGATAAAGCCTTTTGCGCGGCAGTATGACGTTATCCAGCCCTTTCGGGAAGTATACGACATTGCTGTGCCAACTCTTAATTGCCGAGGATTGGTTTTAGCTACATTCTTAAGCTTACATTGGATGCCGCTGCGATTTTCAACCAGCCACAGCAATCAAGCAAGGGAAGCGGGCCATTCGAAGACGCCTGCACGACGCTCCTCATCAGGTTCTCGATTTTCACGGCTCTGGCTTGGCCCCACCGAAGCCCAGGCCACATGAGGAAGTTTCTCCCATCCTGTCAGCCAATTAGATAAGAAAGCAACGAGCAACCCTTCCCCTAACGGAAAGAGGGGATAAGCGAAGCTTGTCCTACGTGCATATGATATTCGTCACGGTTAAGTAACACACTGGTAATGGTGCCGGATTGCTTCGGGCTCCCGCTCCCTCAGCTCGGCATCTTCTCGTTGCTATCGCATTGCCTGGGCTCGGCCGCATTTAACGGCTGGACCGGCGCACTGACGGCGAGCCCTTTTCCGGGCCAGTTCTCGCTGCCGCTCATCGAACGTTGCCCGGTAACCCACAACGCCTCGCCGTCCCATCTGTTTTCCGAGACAAGCAAACGCAAAGGAATCCGGCAAAGTGCACGCGACAGCCTTTCCGACACTGTCTTTCTCCGGCTGAAGCGAGACGGCTCTCACTGGTAGCGCGCGTGACGTGAGCGCGTGCCTATGCAGCTGGGATCCTTGCTAATGACGCACGCTCCGGCGCCGTCGCAGCTGGCAGCTCAACAAACCGCTCTTTCCCGCAGATGCTCTACTATGGGCGAAACTGGTGTCTTGTTCGTGACTACTACTTTTGAACCAATACAATCTTCCTCTCAAAGCGCTCAATGTAGGCACTTTTATTCGTTTTGCGAGCAAGCAAAGGTGACCTTCTATAAAGAGCAGGGAGTTTGATTGTGCCGTTCAGACAACGCTGGCGGGTCACCACCCGATGCTTGCGTTGGCGCTTACGTATGTTTGACGTCAGATGATTCGAATAAAACAGTTTGGAATAGTTGTACGTTTCAGGGCCCCGCTTAGCATAAATCTTACCACTAGCAACACTTGCCAGATAGTGTTTCGCAAACCTTGATAAAATACGCAAGGCATTTTTTTTTAATCGACGCAGATATTGACTCCTGGAGCGATGCAGTGCTAACGCGGCGATTTCTCGAATGGCAGCGCAGTAGTCGAGGAGCACAGTGTTATAGAAAACACCTGCACGACATTGCTTTGCAAATATGAAGACGACTGAATGGCGCTGAAAGGGACACTTTTATAGTTCGCTGAGACTGCGTAGGGGCAAGTAGGGGGCTTTTGCAGCGTGAAATTAGGTTTTCGGACAGGCCGATACAGTGGCATGGAGACCACAGAAAAGTGTCGGTATATTGCTGAAGGTTTCTGTTGGGAATATGTCTGTGAATCTCCTTTTGGGAGATTTCCGAAAGACGTCGTAAACATAGCACGCAATCTGACAACGCTGCTCAAATATTTATTTTATTTACATGAGGCTTCTACTAGCTGCAATATTCTGCCTTCTTGCCTTTGATCAGCCTCTTGAATTAACAACAAATTGTGGCTCATTTTGACGACTACGATACCACCGAAATCCCGCAACGACGCAGCGGCCGTGGGACTGAAGCCGTTTAAATCAACTTCACCGTGGACACTTCAGCCGCTTTTTCGCACTTGAAACGAAGCTATTCCATTGATGAGCGCGTTTCCTAAGCCCATACATAAGTTCACAGTAAAAAAAAAATGTTTTTATTTCTTTGGGGATTTGGGGATTTCATCCCTGCGAGCGCCAATTAGTCCGACTGGGCCATATGGTTTTCCGCCTTCAGGATTAACCTTATCCTTTTGCCACGAGGCCAATTGTCTACGCACTTATAAAAGACTGCGTATTCTTTTCAGCCTGTTAATTTTATTGGGTACTCTACAGCTACAGTGGGAAGGTGCTTCCTTTTTACCACACTGTACTAATAAGTGAGCTTGTTTTCGGATTCTGTTCGTTTATTAATGCTGTATTCTTGCTATCATTGTCGCACGTAATGTACAGAAAGTACTAGAGCATTCTTCATTCAAATGCTTTAACTTCTTGCCTGAGCACGCCCGCCATTGTGATGCTAATAAACACAACTTGAACTCATTTTATCCAAACTAGACACTGAAATAAACTCTTACCGCCTTGGTTGCTCAGTGGCTATGGTTTTAGGCTACTGAGCACGGGGTCGCGGGATCGAATCCCGGCCACGGCGGCCGCATTTCGATGGGGGTAAAATGCGAAAACACCCGTGTACTTAGATTTAGGTACACGTTAAAGAACCCAAGGGGGTCAAAATTTCCGGAGTCCTCCAGTACGGCGCGCCTCATCATTAGAAATTGGTTTTGGCATGTAAAACCCCAAAATTTAATTAAATTTTGATCATGAGCAAGGAAAACAAGGGCCGTAGTGCACAACCATCTAATGCCTCTACTCTCAAGCTTTTTTTTTTTCAGGATGTCACATTGTACCATAGAAACGTCCGCCTGATGTACCTGATGTGTTAGTTGTCATTTTCGAGCACACGATATAAACAGTCATGCACAACTCCATGATGCCCTGGCGGCCGGCCACCACAGCGTGATACGCAAGTATGACCACGCTGATTGATTTGGA
The DNA here is from genome assembly GCF_038994185.2 of Dermacentor albipictus. Classification (NCBI taxonomy): domain Eukaryota; kingdom Metazoa; phylum Arthropoda; class Arachnida; order Ixodida; family Ixodidae; genus Dermacentor; species Dermacentor albipictus. The sequence continues at coordinate 80,573,476 of NC_091827.1, read as the reverse complement.
TTGGCATATACCATTTGGTGCGTCGTTACGTCACCGAATATGAACTCTGCCAGAGCTTGAATAGCTGTCCATCTATCCTAGATGTCTCCTTTATTCTCTTGATACCTTACATGTTCATTCATTGTTCTAATTCTCTACCCACTCGCCCCCTTCCCTCTGTTTACTTTCGTAAAGCTTGTTTCTATCGCTGTGATTAGCAAATACGCCCAACGACAAGCTACCACTCAAGCCCTCTTGACCACCTGAGCAAGTGATGTCACAGGCTTTCTCCAGTGGGGCGTTGGTGTTCAATATGGCGATCCTCAAGTACTTTTCGCGGAGTTAGCTCAACGCTTTCTCTCCAATGCCTTAGATGACACCACTCGCTCGTGCTAGACACAACACAAGCACCCAGCAACCTTAATGAAGCATCAGTTACATGCTCATTGACCTCCTGTCCATGTACATTTCCGCTGATCACCGGGATAAGATTGTTGCCCTGTCTTTGGCGACATCAGACGACCTCGCTCCACAACACCGCTTGTTATTCATCACTCTTCCTCTCGACAAGAAAATACTCTAGTCCTTTTGAACATAGTTTCGGCTTTATATGCGACCTCATAGAAGATTAGATGCTCGTGTTGATGTGCCCTGACTGATCACACAAGTGAACTCACTTGCACATACTTATCCGCTTAACAGCAGGACTAAAAATGTTTATGTGGCAGGCCCGCCTCAATCGCCTGATCATCACTACAGCCGGTTATACTTGTCAGTTGGCCTAGTTGCGCCCTGAATCTGCGTTCGGTTTGTGAGCCTCAGGCCTTACTTACGTACGTGACCTGTACATCGAACCAATACAGTACCTAGCTTTCTTGTGTTTTTGTAGCCTAGCACCTCTCAATTTCCGACAACTGCACTTTTAGATATCGCAACAAAAGATACGCACCCGACTTTGCAGGGTACAAAAGAAGGCGCCGAACAGGGCCCAGTAACGCGTGTGTTATTTCTTTTTCGTTTAGTATTTATATCGGTGTAAATCACTCGAGTTTAACTTAGAGAATGCCGGATGCTTTAGTTATGCGTCGTTCTTCCAGGAATCTCTCACCCGAGCACTAATAATTTCTGCACTATAGTGAAGCAATAACGCAGAGCTAATACGCAATAAACTTGCAAGGGATTACAAAAATCTTCGAATGTAATATATTACAATGTGATTTGAAACAATAACGCTAAAGGCCGGCAACAGGCTGATTATTATGCCAATTATTATGCTAGAACTAATGGCTTATAAGAATGATCATTTTGCTAAACTTCGTTGTCTGAATTCCAACATGCATCAAATGCGCAAACTATCATTGCGCTGTGTCCCAACTTCAACGCTAGTTTTTCCTACGTAATGTTCGCTATGTTATACTTGTTCGCAGATTCATTCTTTACTAGAGCAGAAACTGTGGGAAACATGGTAGACACGAAATCCATTGTGCAAGCTGTGTTGTGCAGCGAATCTTGTTGGGCTTTCTGGCTGATTGCATTGGTTTTTTCTCAATCCTCATTCACTTTTTTCCTATGCCGTAGAGCAGCCCTTTTTGCTACAAAAGAAAAGTGCGAACTACATTGGAAGATTGGAAAGAAGTGATTTTTCTTTACTTGCGCTTTGGGCAACGCCATTGGCAGCGTAATATCATTCATATTGCAGGGAAAGCAGGCGACAATAAAAACAAACGAAGCGAAAGCCACGTTATATTTGTGTTATAAATCCAAATAAATGGCGTAGCGTGTTCTGAGGCAAGAAACCTCGAAATATAACTGTGTTTACACTCACGTAAATACGGTAATACAATATTGCGATATAAGCAAGACCTCCACTTGTGTGAATGCTGGTTCGGATCTAGTTGCAACACATAGGAAATATTCAGTGGAGTTTTCCACATGTCCACAACCAGGTGACAACGCTCACGAAACATGAAGTAGTGGTGGCACCTTTTAGTCAACCGTCGACGGATGGGAAGTGTATTCAGTCTTTATGCAAGGTGTCTAATTATCGTTCACATCAGTCAGTAGATAAACAGCGGTGAATGTTCAGTAAGCACTCACCTCACACAAGCTTAGTTTGTATGGAAAGACTGTTCATAATTTAAACAGGGGAGGAAGTGCGAATAGTCTCCCATGATCGAAGCCTGCGGCAATCAGTCGACGGAGGAGCTTTTTATTTTTCGACGGCAACTACACACGTCCCCGGACTGATATACTTCTTAAAGTGGTTAAATTTTATCTTTCATAGCGGTACCGCAAACGCAAGGAACGCTGAGCGTATACCGCGGAGCGACGCTGCAGGCGCGCGCTCTTTTTCATATAATACGGCCATCGGCGACTCCACTCGCACCCCTACGTGGCGGCGGTGGCTGGCACTGCCACTGAAGAAGTTTCATTATATAACCTTCTTGCGTAGAAATGACAGGAGGGTTGCTAATTGATTGTGTTGGCTTGGATATGCTTAGAACGAGCTCAAAGATTGCGCCCTTTCATCTAAATCATTCCGATGTTTGCCCGTTGATGTACATTAAACTCTGTCTTGAAGGGACACGCACTTTAACGTCCCGCAAAGGTGCTTACGTAGCACTTATGTAAGACTGGAAACTCTATTGTAAACTGTCTGTTCACTAACTTGTGCAGTAATCCCACGTTCATAGTATTCCCGCCATAGCTAGAGTCATGAGTATGGCGACTATAACCGCAAGAGTCAGGTATGGTCGTAAGTTGACGCGGCAGCGCTGTTGAAAACGAAAAGCCTGCCACTGGGGAATACGGGACGAGGTATGGCCGGTGAATAATTGCCAATATTGCTATTCAGGAAACGTTTATTGCCAAGAACGGCGGGTACTTATACCATTGCGAAGGACGCATGCTGGGTGGTGGCTCCAATCAGTTTCTCGCCACGTGACACATCTACACTGAATTCAGCTGGTTTCCCCAACTCTCGTTTATATTCATTATCATCATCATCATCACACCATCATCATCATCAACCTGTTTTATGTCGACTGCAGGACGAAGGCCTCTCCCAGCTATCCGTAATTACCTCTGCCCTGCGCCAGTCGATTCCGACTAGCGCCCCCGAATTTCCTAATTTCATCGGTCCACCTTGTCTTCTGCTGTCATCGACTACGTTCCCTTCTCTTGGTACCCATTCTGTAATGGTGGAATGGTTATCTAACCGGCGCATTACATGACCTGCCCAGTTCCATTCTTTCTCCTAATGTGAATTAGAATATCGGCTATACCCGTTTGCTATCTGATCAAAACTGCTCTCTTTCTGTCTCCTAACGTCCTGTGTAGCAATCTTTATTCCATTGCTCTTTTCCCGGTCCTTAACTTGTTCTCAAGCTACTTTGTCAGTCTTCAACTGTCGGTCCCATTTGTCAGCCCGGGTAAAATGCACTGATTGCACACCTTCCTTTTCAATTATAATGGTAAGCTTACAGTCAGGAGCGCACAATGTCTGCCGTATGCGATCCAACCCATTTTTATTCTTCTATGAATTTCCTTCTCATGATCAGGGTTCTCTGTGATTAATTGTCCTAGGTAAATGTACTCCTTCACAGACTCTAGAGGCTGACTGGCGATCTTGAATTATTGTTCTCTTGCCCGGTTATTCAGCATTATCTTTGTCTTCTGCGTATAAATTTTCAAAACCACTGTCACACTCTCTCTATTAAGGTCGTAAATCATTTGTTGTAACTCGTTTGCATTGTTGCTGAATAGAACAGTGTCATCGGCCAACCGAAGGTTGCTGAGATATTAGCCATCGATCCTTGCTCCTAAGCCTCCCCAGTTTAATAGCTTGAATACTTTTTTCAAGCACGCAGTGAACAGAAGAGGAGAAATTGTGCCTCCCTGTCTGACCCCTCTACTTATAGGTATCTTCCTACTTTTCATATGTAGAATCAAGCTAGCTGTGGAACCTATGTAGATATGTTCCAAAGTATTGACTTAAGCGGTCTGTGCTCCTTCATTACGTAATGCCTGTACGACTGCTGGTATCTCTACTGAATCAAATGCGTTTTCGTAATCTGTGAAAGCTATATAGAGAGGCTTATTGTACTCTGCGGATGTCTTGATAACCTGAATAATGACATGGATGTGGCCCATTCTAGAGTATCCCTTCCTGCAGCTAGCCTGCTCCCTTGGTTGACTTAAGTCCAGTGTTGCCTTTATTCTATTGGAGAATATTTTGGTAAATATTTTACATAATACTGGGAGTAAGCTAATGGGCCTATAATTTTTCAATTATGTAACGTCTCCCTCTTTGTGGATTAGTTAATGTTTGCGTTCTTCCCGTGTTCTCGGACTCTCACAGTCGACAGACACTTCGTATAAAGAGTCGTCAGTTTTCTAAGCATTGTGTCTCCTCCATCTTTGATGGAGGAGACATGATGCTTGGAAAACTGGCCTCTTGTCCGCAAACTGTGACTTCTCCCGCCACCCGGACTCGAGTTTTTCCTCTTTTTGTCCCCCGATCATTTCCCAATCTGCTGAGACGTTCTTCCACCGATGTTTGCTCCTCCTTTTTCTCAATAAATGAAGTCATTCTTTCGTTCCTAATTTGCAGCTGTAAATATTGTATCTTCATCTACCTAATAGCCCTCTCTCTCCCCTGGACTCTGCCAACGCAAAACAATGTCGCTCTGTTGCAAATTGCTGGACGTCACATGTAGCATTTTCTAGGACTGGCCAGCAGAGCGACAAGAAATTTTCGGCGGGTGACGAGACAGTATGGAGCACCCTCTCTGCCACTTCCGCACTCAGCACTCTGCTCTGTGAACTGCTATTATCGGCTTCGCCAGCAGACCACTTTCGGAGAAAAATATGCTGTGAACATTGCCTAGGCATTAATTGATGCACAATGCCGGAAAAGAACAACAGCATTTCTTGAAAGCGCCTGTACTGTGTGTGATGCCGTGTTCACTCTCGATACGTCTACATTGTTTTTGTTATGTTTGTTCTTCCTTATCTCTCTTGTTTGTTTTTAATGCGTAGCTATATGATTGTTGAAGTGGAACAAAAGTGAAATCGTGTGAAGTTTGGCACGCCGGTCACGTGGGAGAGGTAGAGAGGGCTAGGAAACGCGTCGTTGCTGCTGCACACCTGTCCGGTGATACGGTCTCGCGTAAACCGTAATGCATTTCCGGACAAGGTAAAACTTTGCAGCGATATTTGCGCCACGGCGCAAATATCGAAGAACTGACATTTTAAGAACTGATGTTCTTAAAATGTCATGGTGAGCCGCTAGCTGGTCGGCAAGCGCAGCCTTGACTCCCATCCCTCACAAAAGTGACAAGCGAAAATCGCTGATAGCTCAGCGTATAAAGGACTTTCATCTCAAGCAGCTAAACTAACCCGAATAATTTGTTCCGGAATGAAAATATTATACACTGAGCAAGGAGGACAAAAGTGTTGAGATACTGACATTTCACCCAAAAGAAAAAAGGCAGGTCGGTGGTTAAGAAATTTCAGCGCTAACATTATTGTGTATATGCCTCTGCTGCTAGATTATATAGCTTTATATTCAGAAATTTACGAATGTATCGCGGCATCTTAAGATTCAAATGGAAAGTGTCCTATCGGATTCAAGAACCGCGGCAGTATCTTGTATCTGTATCTCAAATACTTGGTGCCCGTGTATCTTGTATCGTACTATGATACAATTGCACAGTATCTTTTCCGAGCCCTGAAGTCTAGCTGCAAACAGAGACGCTAGTGCTCGTGGGCACAACGTTGAGGCCAGCAGCGCAGGGCAGGGCACTGCTGTCATTATTTTAGAGCGGAACGCACGCGATCTAGCGCGACTCTGAAAACCTAACTCTCCATGCGCGGGCACGCAAGAATCATCGACCGTGATTGTATGACGGAGACGGTGGCGCGAAGGACGCGAACGCACTTGCAGCGCCCATGTAATTTCTATTGCAATAGACGAAACGGGTTCTGAAGTTTAAAAAAAGATTTATATATTCTATGCGCTCTAAAACTGGTTTAAGCATAGCCTTGAGTGGTGTTTTGCGAGGGCATCTGCTTCACTTTACCGACCATGTGTAAGTATACAATTCCAAACTGAGTTTCACACATATTCATGGGGCTACACATCGCTCAAACCAAACTCCTGGCACCTAAACATGCGCATCCAACGTATAGCGACGAAGGAACGACTATGGAATTACGGCGAGAACGGTATGAAGGCAACGGCGTCACGGCAAGAACATGACAATAGAATGATCATTTTGGCACGACGACGACAGGATGACCACGATGGCCTGATCGAAACAATGGCGGAACGACGATGGAATGACGAAGACCGCGGGACGATGCCGGATCGATGGTGACAGACTGATGTCGGCTGCTTGACGAACGACAAAGTGACGAAGACGTAATGATGGCGGCGAAATGACGAAGACGGAATTCTGACGACATGGCCTGACGACAAACGACGACTCCATGACCATGACGGCAAAGTGGCGACGGAATGACTACGACCGGTGAATCGCGCGGCTCGCGTCCAAAATGGCTATGTCTTCATGAAGAAACAACGGTGACAGGAAGCGAGGATCCATAAAGACGACATTATGGTAACGGCGGCATAATGACGAAGGCATTGCAACGACGCAGTGAGTAAGACGCATTGGTGACTAAAGCGTGACGAAGGCGAGGCAGTGAGTCGTCGTCGTCGTCAAGGAATGGCGATTGATTGATTGAAAACAGCTTTATTTACAGGATATTCGTAGAACTCGTGGGTGGGCCGCCTATTCCGGTAGCCCACTGATTACTGCTACTGCGCTGGCCCTCCCCACCAGCCAGTGCTGACGGTCAGGTTCATCGCTGAGCAGAATAGCCTCCCACTGCTCTTTTGAGGGATTTGGGATGGGGTCAACTATGGGATTAAACTGGCAAACCCACACCATGTGGTAGAGGTTAGCTACCGCTCCACAGTGTGGGCATTGCGGGGAGTATAGTGCAGGGTACCACTGGTGTAAATTAGCTGGCGTTGGGTATGTATTAGTTTGTAGCCTCCTAAGAATGTTCTCTTGCAACTTATTGAGGGATTTATGTGGTGTTGGGTACTCCTTCCTGGCTGTTCTGTATGGTGCGAGAATGTCAGCATACACTGCTAAAGCAGTTAGGTCCCAGCACTCTTCACGGTCATCAGGGGGAGACGCCCGGTATAGAAGAGCTCGGGCATGCCTGTGAGCGGCTTTGTTTCCTCCCGGTAGTTTTAGGTGACCGGGAAACCAGGTGACTGAGGCTTGGCTGGGTGGATGCTTAGTCAGCAATGACAACCCTGACCTATGAATTCATCCATTATTGAGGTTGCGACAGGCGTTCTGGGAGTCAGTGAGCACATCGGCGTTGGGGTTAGATGCTATAGCTAATGCAATAGATGCTTCCTCTGCGTGAGTGGGGTTGGAAGTTTTCATCGAGGCGCAATTCACCATCGATCCTAAGGCGTTGAGACCACAATAGTCATCACTCCATTCTTTGGCCCTGCGGCGTCCACATGAAGGGTGTTAGGTTGCTCGTCCCATTTCCTCTGCAGGGCTTCCCCTCTTGCTTTTCTCCTTTCGATATTATATACGGGATGCATGTTCCGCGGAATGGGGTACACGTTGATGCATCTCCTCACATCACGTGGTACCTCTTCCCTTTGGTCTATCGTATAGGGCAGATTAATATGGATCTTTTCGAGCAGATCTCTACCTGGTTTTGTGAGTGCGAGCCTATTGAGTTGTCAGAGGCATTGTGCTTTCCACATCTCTTTGAGGGTATTATGTACTCCTAGAGCCATGAGCTTTGCCGTTGGCGTGGAGTTTGGTAGCCCCAGTGCCGTCTTGTAGGCCTTCCGGATGAGCGTCTCCAACTTTTCAATTTCCGACTTGGAGATGTTAAGGAATGCCGTCCCGTACATTATCCGAGAAATCACGAAAGCCTGCACTAAGGGGATGGCGTCCCTTTCCTTCATGCCATGGTGCTTATTTCTGATGCGATGCATCATCCGGAGGATTTGCTCGGTGGATGTTGTAAGCTTCTTCACAGTGGTGGTGTTCTGTCGCCCCTGCGGGATATACAGCCCTAGGATCTTGATCTCCGTGGGTTTCGGTAGTGAGTGGTTGTCTATATACACCGTGATGTTCTGCGCCAGGGGTGTCCTCGGGTTCTTCAGGATGAGCAACTCGGTCTTTTCCGGCGCACACTGGAGGCCTCTTTCCCTTGCGTACTGGTCCACCGTGTCCGCTGCTGCTTGAAGACGCTCCTCGATCTCGGCGTCACTGCCCGAGTTGCACCAGACAGTGATATCATCCGCATACAATGTGTGTTTGATACCCGGGATTTCGGAGAGAAGGCCTGGGAGATCTTTCGTAGCCAAATTGAACAAAAGGGGTGACAGTACCGCCCCTTGCGGAGTTCCTCTCGGGCCTAGAGTGATGGGATCTGATTTTATTCCAACGAAGTTTATAGTGGCTTGCCTTGCTGATAAGAAGTTTTTGACATAGTTGTAGGTTCTGGCGCCACAGTTAGTGTCGGCGAGGCTTTGAAGAATATTTTTATGCAGAACGTTGTCAAACGCTCCTTTCAAATCAAGTGCCAGGATGGCCCTTGTCTGTGACTTGGGGGTGTCTCAAGGAGATCCTTGTACAGGTACAAGGGGGCGTCCTGGGTCGATAGGTGAGGGCGAAAGCCGAATTGAGTGTTGGGTAGGAGGTTGTTCTCTTCTAAGTATCTACTGAGTCTCGTGTTGATGACCCTCTCTATGAGCTTGCCCAAACACGAGGTCAGCGATATCGGTCTTAGATTATCCAGTTTAAGGGGTTTGTTCGGCTTTGGAATGAACCGAACCTCGGCCGTCTTCCAGGACATTGGTAGCGTTCCTGTAGCCCAATGCTGCTCGTTGAAGCATTCCACCAGCGAGGTGATGGTGTCATCGCTGAGGTTAAATAAGAGCTTAGCTGTTATTTGATCTGGACCTGGAGCTGCATTTTTTTCTCATGGCCGCTATTTCTGCTTTGATCTCTTCCTTCGTGAGTGGGATGTCCAGCTTCGCATTCGGCAGCCCAGAATACTCCGGTTGTTCCACGACTGGGTCCGTGCACAGATACCTGGTCTTGAGCTTTTCCATCAACTCTGTGTCCGTACCCGGGATGGTGTGTACAATCTTCGTGAGCCTCTCTTTAGTGGCCGACTTGCTGCTGCTGGGGTCGATTAGGACACGCAGGAGCTTCCAAGTCTTTGACACACCTAGCTTCCCCTGAATACCATCGCAAAGCGTATTCCACTTCTGTCTAGCCAAGGATATGGCGTAGGATTCTGCCTTTTTGTTTATCTCGTCTATTTATTTCCTGAGTTTGCGGTTAAGCCGTTGTCTTCGCCATCTCTTTGTCAATGAGTGTCTTGCTTCCCATAAATGTAGAAGGTGCGGATCGACCGCTGGGCAATCTTCTGTCGTGCAGACCTCTTTCGTAAAGGCTTTCAAAGCTTGCACCTCACCCTTAACCCATTCCTCTAGGTTTGTAATAGAGATTGCAGTAGATGCCCGGGCCTGTCTCCACCTGTCCCAGTTCGTAATTCTTGCGATACCTATTTTGCGTTTGCACGCGTTTGTGCTTATCTCCAGAGAGAGGATGAAGTGATCGCTTCCCAGGTGCTGTTCGGACACGTGTCTCTACTAACACTGTTTCCCAGCCTCGTAGGGTAAGTGGGATCGGTGAGGATCGATAGCCCTTCTTGCGTCACCACTACTTCCAGTTTTCTGCGTTTTGGTGTCGCCGCCGGGTAGCCCCATGAAGGGTGCGGTGCGTTGAAGTCGCCCCCAATCACGCAGGGGGCATGGCCCGCTATGCTCAGAAATTTCTTTATGATGGAACCCAATCTTGCGTGCACGAGCCGGATATTGCTATTCTTCCTTTTTAAAGAGGAGCGACAAGCACGCATGTATTGAATGTTTACAGCCCTCCCTCAAGGCATGGCGAAGATGTACAGATGGCGACCGAATAACGGCATTAACAAGAAGACACCAGAGATATTGAGGACGATGAAAAGGCCGAACACAAGCGAACTCACCGTTATATTCTGGGATGACCATAAAAATTCCGCAGGTGCCATTTTTGTTAACATAAAACAATTGCTCCAGCGTAGTCACTACGACATCTGAAAAAAAGGGTACAATGACTGGTGAAAGTGGCTTAAGAAGCCCAGCATGCATTTTAAATGTTTTACAGGGCATTTTTGCATGACATTCTTTCTGCTGTCGAAGTCACCACATATGACAAATAGACAGGTGTGTGAAGTATACATAGTATACGTAATAATTTGCAGAGTCCTTTTTCCTCCATATGTTTTATTTAATAAAAACGTAATGAGTGCAGTGAACGCAGGGTTTTTTGCAAAGACATTTCTAGACGACGTGGCATACATTGCCGTTAAAAGCGTGTTTGAGAACTCTAAACACCAAATATTATTTAATTCACCTCGTTATTGGTGCCTGTGTCTAGTTGTCTAAATGAGAAATTTAAAGCCAGTGACATTTTAATGCACTCCTACCTTCTTATACATTTTGAAAATTGCACATAGTTCGAGACTTTCATATTCAAATTTCAAATCTCAATTGAGGTAATTTGAGACTGTGCATCCCGCTAGATGGATGGATGGATGGCATGAGCGTCCTCCTTGGAACTTGGAGCTTGGTGGGTTGCGTCACCAAGCTCTCGTTATGTTATTGTTATAAACATAAACCCTTGTTAAAAAGGAAAAAAAAAGACCTCCGATGAATTCGCATAACCAAAGTTCCTGAACCCCTATTGTGAATTTTGTTTTTGTACGCCTCCGTCGTTTGTCGTTTCCCTAATTTTGTTCCACCAATCTTCCAATCGACTTCCACTAATCTCTACTGCGGGCATCATTTACTTTACCCCTGCTCTCGCTGAGCCTAAGGGCTGGAAGGGCCCCAGTGATTCCTAAATCGACCACAGGGCAGTGACCCATTCTAATAAGAACATAATAATAAAATCTGCACATTCTAATACAACAGGCTCCATTGTTTCCCTAGTTTTATAAGAGCAAGCACATGCTTCTTCTTCCTTCTTATATCTCACTTTATAGGTGCGTGTTCTAAGGCATCGCGATCTCACTTCGAAAAGTAATGAGCTTCCCTTTGAGTTTTCACGAATTGTTTCTTTCCTGATTTCGTTTTTTTCCCTCTTAAGTAGTTACTCATGGCAGATTTCTTTTCCGTTTCCGCAACCCTTGAGACAATTTCAGCCTCTCTGACTTTCCGCTTGACGTTCTTTGTCGCTGCGTTGCTCACCCTACCGGCCGCATGCATGCTGGTAAGCTTCGTAGTTCATTTCCTATACGATGAATCAATGTTTTTCATGTACAGATACTTCAACACTCTCACAGCCCAGTTACTTTCTTCGATATTCCTCAGTCGTTCTCCATAATTAATTTTACTGCGAGCCTTACTCAGTTCGAAGCTTGTCCAGCTCATATCACCCTGCACGGCTTCGTTAGTAGTCTTCCCGTGAGCGCCCAATTCGAGGCATCACACTGACTTTCGGTTGCCATCGAGTCCTGATTGTACTCCTGATTTGAAGCAAACAACCTGAATTCGAAAGGCAAGTACTGGAACCACTACACCTTTCCACATATCCATGAGCCTTGTTCGACTTTGTGCGTCCCGCTGAGCGCCAGACGGCAGCGCCCCCTAATTAAGTCTGAGAGATAAAGTTTCAGTGATAGTATGCCTGGGCAAATCCTGACCCGATACAAAGCCGCGCATGCCTCCCAGGCAAAGCGTGCCCTATCAGTACCTGCGGCGACTGGCTGAGACGTTTGATTTAAAAGTTGCTCGCGCTTTTCGTCAGGGCGCGTCAGTACGGAATCGCGGCCGCTTTTACTGCGCTCCTGCGGCGCTTAGTTTCGGTATTGCCTGGATTTGGCGCTGCAGTTGCAGGATAAATATCTGAAATTGGTTGCTACTTCCAAGATTAAAAACAAAATTCGGGTGCGTTAATGCGCGGCCGCCTTCCATTTCGTCATTTAAAGAACTGCCCATAAGGCACTAATAACGAGGGAGTTATTAATCATTCTCGATTGGGGTTCTGAAGGCCATGCTATTAGCTGCAGGGTATGTCAGCCTAGCCTAGAACTTGTGTGGAAAAAATACCACGTTCGCAGCACCTTTACCATTTCTTAAATAAAATATCTTTATTGTGTAAAGAGCACCCTGTCTGTCTATCACTATATATATATCATAAGCAGCCAACAAACCCTGACACCAAGGACAACATAGGAGAAATTACTTGTGTTTAATAAATGAAATAAACAAACGGTAAATTAATGGGAATGTAAGTGGATGAAAGAACAACTTGCCGCAGGTGGGAACCGAACCCACAACCACCGCATGTCGCGTGCGAAGCTGTACCAACTGAGCTACCGCGGCGCCGTTTTCTCATCCACTTTCATTTCCATTATATTGTCGTTTATTTATTGCATATATATATATATATATATATATATATATATATATATATATATATATATATATATATATATATATATATATATATATATATATATATATATATATATATATATATATATATATATATATATATATATAACTCCCAGGGTTCTACTAGTACACATAAATACCCAAGAAAGTGGATGGGGAAACGCCGCCACGGTAGCTCAATTGGTAGAGCATCGCACGCGACATGCGAAGGTTGTGGGTTCGGTTCCCACCTGCGGCAAGTTGTTTTTTCATCCACTTTAATTTCCACCAATTTATCATTACTTCATTTCATTTATTAAGCACATGCAATTTCCCCTATGTTGTACTTGGTGTCAGTGTTTGTTGGCTTCTCATTATATGACTAATAAATATCGGGTCCCTCGGTTAACCCCCTTTCTTCTCGTTTAAATATATATATATATATATATATATATATATATATATATATATATATATATATATATATATATATATATATATATGTATATGTATATATATATATATATATATATATATATATATATATTTATATATGTATATGTATATATATATATATATTGTGTAAGTCATAAAAGATGTCAATTTACATATCTAGGTGGTGTACCAAAGAAACACTTTATATCTAATGCTTTTTCGAAATATTTGGGACCTAACAACAATAAGCAAGCACGGAAAAAATAATTCTGCGTCAAGAACGACGGTAAAATGCACATTGCAGGCCCAGGAAGTCCACAAGTAGCAGTTTATGTCGATTTCACAATAAAACGCTCAGGCACTTCGACATACGAAAGAACGGAAGAATGTAGTATTGGATTGACTGTATAATAAATTAAAAGGTACCGCACTGAAGTAGTCGTGAGATGATTTTTAGATTTATATGATGTGTAATCTTCGATACCTAAACTCACAATATTATGTGAACGCATTTATCTGTGCAAGATAGCAAGCTATTCTCCAGTGAGTTTTGTCAACGTCAGTGAAAAGAAACCTTCTGTCTGCAAGGTATCGCGATATGAGTATGTGGACATCTGAATACAGCGATACCTTTGAAGCCGACGGACATCTCGTCGTTGAATTCTTCACTAAACTTTCCCATCATTTCTTTCGTAATCACAGTCCTACGATTGGGAAAAAAACATAATAGATATATTTAGCACAAAATTTGATGCTGTAAATAGAGAGATCATACTTCTTCTTTTTTCTAAAATAGGACCGGTTGAAAAGAATCAGTTCGTCGGTCAAATTGTACATGACGACCACTTCGCAGAAATGTCTTCTGGCTGCGGTTGTGTTGTATGTCCATATAGGTTCTGTCGTATTCAAAAACTGCAAAGAGTCAGAAGGAACTTTCAGATTGATCTCCTAAAATACTTTTTTGTCACTCAGAACAAAATTTGTTTCCCGCTAATTCCTCAGCTATAGGCTTCGAGCCTAGATTCAAATATCCAGAATAATATTTGTCTATGTTGCGGTGTGAGAATTCTTTTACCGACAAGAACGTGTGACCAGAACATCGGATGCTTTTTGTGTTTCCTGTGCAAGAATTGAGCACCTGATTTTGGAACACGTGATACTGTTTTCCTTGCTTTGCGAACTTCGCTACTAAAAGAATATCAGCACATCAGCACCCCCACCACCACCACCACCACCACCACCACCACCACCACCACGACCGCCACCATCACCACTACCACCATCATCATAATCATGGCTACGCCGACTGCAGGGCAAAGGCCTCTCCCATTCTTCTCCAATTACTCCGGTCATGTGCTAATTGTGGTCATGCTGTCCCTGCAAACTTCTTAGTCTCATCCGCCCACCTAACTTTCTGCCGCCCCCTGCTACGCTTCCTTTCTCTTGGAATCCACTCCGTAACCCTTAATGACTATCGGTTATCTTCCCTCCTCATTACATGTCCTGCCCATGCCCACTTCTTTTTCATGATGTCAACTAAGATGTCATTAACTCGCGTTTGTTCCCTCACCCAACCTGCTATATTGATATCCCCTTAACATTACTCCCATAATTATCGTTTCCAGAGCTCGTCGCGTCGTCCTCAATTTAAGTATAGCCCTTTTCGTAAGCCTCCAGGTTTCTGCCCCGTATGCAAGTATCAGTAAAACACAGCAGTTATACACTTTTCTCTTTAGGGCTAATGGCAACCTGCTGTTCATGATCTCAGAATGCCTGCCAAACGCACCATTGCCCATTTTTATTCTGATTATTTCACTCTCATGATCCGGATCCGCGGTCACTACCTGTCCTAAGTAGATGTATTCCCACGTACTGCGGGGCAATAGTTTTGAGGTACGCTTGTATTGCATTGGTAGCGCATCTCTCCACTGAAAGACTCATTTGGAGTTCCTTACTAAAATAGACAAATGATCGCTGTCGTTGTTGGTTGTGAGGAACGAGACGTTGCATTTTTATAGAGAAGCTGTGGCTTCATGTTGTAAAGTGAAGCGCTCGAAAACGTTATGTGCTTCTTGATATGTTATGCTGGAAGGCGCAGCAAATTTTGTTGCATTAGGGGATGCGGCGAAGCTAAATGGATTGCCGAAGGAGCCATGTACGAAACTGCTGGATATGAACAGTGCCGATGCTCACCAAATAATGGATGCACAACTAGAGGCTGTTCAGGTCTCCAGGAAAGATACGGCTTCAGGCGTACAACTTGTACGGTCTGAGGCGCATGCTGAGGGTGTTCCGAACAAGATGGCGTCTCAGCAACGATTTCGTAAGTGACGCCGCTGGGCTCAACCAGCGCCAGCCTGGATAGCAGGCGTGTGCACTATACTTTATGACATTACGCTAGTTGGACCTAAATTTTCTTTGACAAGACGGCGTAACCAAAGCGGTGACGTTGAAATCCCCGCGGCTTACTCGGGAGCATCCTTATTAAATTCCATGGCAGTCGAGCAAGGTAAGGTGATATCACCGATCGAAGTGTGCCGCTCTTGTGCAATCTAGGACAAGGACAATCTAAATAGGTCGCGCACCATGGGACGGAAAGCGTGCCAAAAGCAATCACCAGAGATATGAGTGAGTGGTACACGATTGAAGCGCGACTTGGCAACGTGGCAGAATCTTGAAAACCTATGTAAGACTGTTCGAAAATGTTTAATCCGAATACTGTTACACGAGCAAATATTTCGTTTTAAATGCTTTGGCTGTCTAAGACAACAAATATTTTTTTTCATTTTATAATTTATTGGTTCGTCTCTAGTGACCCCTACCAACCTGTAATTCTGAGGCAAATAATTTGCTTGCCTGTGCGACCCAGCTATTATATCGTGTGGGAGGGCGGTGCTCACTTGAACGTGGTGGTTTCGTGCGACTTTCTTTATTTACTTGCGTGTTTTATCAATGTCTGGCGTACACTTCACTTCAAATTTTGCCTGACGTAGCGGATGTAATTTACGAGTGAACTGTGTGTGTGCAGCCTTTTTGTTATCGCGCAAGTTCAGACTGCGGCATCCGACACGCTATGTCTCGTCGTAACCATAAATAGGGAGCTCTCGGCATAGAAACGTCGCGTTATATTCTTTCATTCTCCATGACACAGGCTATGAGTGTTCAATAGTCAGCAAAATTAGCAAGTAGAACATTTTATAAATGATAATGTAGCGCGATGTGATTACGATGTGCGATGCGATGCGATTACGTCTGTTCTCTGTCCATTTTCCGTTTCGTCTACTCTAGCATTTTTTTGTCGTATATGTTGGTTTCATTTTTTTCTCCACTAATAAAAGCGAAGTTGCTTATGAAACCTATGTGGCACTGCAATTTATTTCCATTCTATTATCTTACCTTCCTAAGGAACCAGCAGGAGCAATTGCCATCAATAACAACCCATGTTCACCTTACGACATACGCCACTTCTATAGTTTAATGACACGCTGGCGCGTCAGCTGACGAAAGTCACAACCTCGCCTCAGACTCAGAAGAAAAATAGCTGCTGGCGTAACGGTCAAAATTTCGGACGCTAAAACATTGGGACATTCGTGTCAAACAACATAACCTCTCGACGTCACTTCCATTTCCGAGTGTGACATTGCAATTTTCCCTTTATTTTTGTTTCACACAAGCCCCCCGACACACATATGGCGACGGTTCCCCGAGCCGCCAGTTTGCTGACAGGTGGGCTCCGATTTAAGCTTCGCTAGCAGTGCACACATACCTTTATCTAGGAGGTATTGGACAAGCGTCTCGATACACTCGCTCGCCGGCGAGGAGTTCATAGCTCAAAGAACCGCTCAGATGGCGAAACACAGCGTGCCATGTCTTCTGCAAGCTTCGTGACACAATAATTTGGCTTTTGGATTCGAGTCTCAAAAAGGCTTTGTTCGTTATTCAGTTGATACGTGTTTTCGAAGGCCTCTAGTAACCGATGGTCAAATTCATCACAGTATGGCAAATGGTCGGAAAAATTTCAAACCACTATTGATACCATCAAGTGTGCCCTCATGGCCGAGCCTGTGCTTTGTCATGTCGACTACACCGTGCCTACTCTCCTACATAGTGACGCCAGCGGCCACGGTATCGGTGCTTTTCTTCTGCAACGTCAGGGCGATTCTGAGAAACGTGTTTTCGCATACGCAAGTCACACGCTGACAGCTTCAGAGAAATATTCTACGATTACTGCACAAGTGTTGCTGGCCGTTGTTTGATCCGTACGAAAATTCGACATTGTCTGCACGGCTGCCACTTTACCGTCGTTACGGATCACCACGCCTTATACTGGTAGGCGACGCTAAATAATTTATCGTAACGTCTTGGTCGTTGGATACTTCATTTACAAGGATACGGCTTCCAGGTCACCTACAAGCGTGAAAAGTAACACCAGCACGCCGATGCTCTCTCTCTCTCTCGCTCTTTCCTACCACCGTCTTCGAACGCTTCGTTTTCTCGCCACCTTCCATTACCGAATCTTAGGACGTGTCATCTGACGTTCCTTCGCTCGCAGCTCTCGACCGGCTCACATCTTACCATCCTCGCACGTTCGCATCTTGCCGACGTAGTGGCTCCTACTGCCACTCCATTACGGAATCTCTCAGCGGAACATCCCGTCCACCCACACTCGGCTCCGTCGGCAATCAAAGAAATTGAAGAAGCGAAATTCAGTGCTTTACCAATATGTGCTCCACCCCGATGGACCTCAATGGTTTCCTGTGGCGCCCCCTATCCCATCGAGCTGACATACTGGAGACCTTCCACGACGATCCCACGGCCGGTCATCTGTGTTACCATAAAACCTGTCAGTGTATCCGCAGCCGTTTCTCTTGGCCTAAACTAGCAACAAGCGTAGCGAAATACATGCTGCACGCTCAATGGGCCAACACCAAAAACGACTAAACTCACCTCAGGCTGGACTGCTCTAAACTTTACCGTGTCCTGAAGTTCCTTTCACCGTCGTTGGTACTGACCTGTATGGACCGCTACCGGTAAGTGATATAAAGTCACTGCTGTAGACCACCTGACGTTGAAACAAACGAATACCCAGCCGAGTTCCATCTTTCTATCTTTCAAGCCATCTTTCTACGTCACGGAGTCTCAGCACGTCCTTTCGACCAACCATGACAAGTGCTTTCTGTCGAAGGTCCTCCACGATGACCTCCATGCGCGCAACACCATCTATAAGACGACTTCCCACAACCACCCTCAAACAAACGGCCTTACGGAGAGTTTTCATCGCACGCTGTCCGACGTGATATCAATCTACATCAACCCTGGCCACGGAAATGACATGTCATTCTGTCAGTTGTCTTCTTCGCTTACAACACTGCCGTGCAACACACTATGGGGCATTCTCCATTTTTCTTAATGCACGGCCATAAGCTGAGCGCTCTCAGCGACGCCTCTTTCATGGATGCCGCGGCACACTCATCGACATTAGTGTGTGAAGAGTTCGTTTCGCGCATTGTCCAGCATCACCTGCGCGCTCGCAATAATGCCGACGCCAGTGCAAGCGATTGAAAAACTCGCTATGACGCATCTCACTCGGTCATTTCCTTCCACCTTGGAGACGATGTTTTACTGAGGGCCCTAGTTCTAGCCCCTGTGTGTTATGAGAAAAGTCTCAATCACGTTTTATCAGAGCCTACATTGTTCTGAAACAAACTTCGCCAGTGAACTGTCGCGTCACTCCCGTTGTCACCCCTTTCGACGGACGCTGCCCTTCAAGAGAGGTTTTGCATGTTTCGCGTTAAAAACATTTCGTACGCCGTTCACCGCCTTAACTAGCCCCCGGGTTTGGCCACTTCCGCGCGCGGGAGGACAGACTGCGAGCATCATTTTCACCCACCATCGTCTGCATCTGTATACATTCGTCATGGTCAGCGTCACTCTCGTCAGTGCATGGCCCTGCTAAATAAAGCTTCGAGGTATAGCAGCTGCTTCGCAAGATTTGTTGCTACGGGAATGTTGGGAGTATAGAAAGACTGTATTTACACTACATACACAAGCAGAGTCAGTGTAACTAAAAATGGCTGACCAGCAACTACACGCAGCAGCCAGCGTCCTCTTCTTTTATCCTTCCGTAACACGATCCCCGGAAGCTGAAGCGCCGCTTCGGCGCATGGTAGGCGAAGAATTGCGAGCGAAGTATCGCTTCAGCCGCGAAACGTGCAGTATGTCAACAGGCGTCGTACTGGAGGATGGATCAAACTTTAAAGGCGAAATCTCGTAATTGACGTCGTTACCTTGACATAGGACTTCATAAGGCCCTGTGTGCCGAGAGAGAAGCTTCTGGGAGAGGCCGTCCCGACAACATGGTGACCAAAGGGGCACCCAAGCACCTGGGGCGAACTTAACATCGGGATGTCACTGGTCATAACGCACTTTTTGTATATGCTGTGAAGCTAATAAACGAGATCGGGTGACTTGACGCGCCATGTGAGCGCGATAGATGACTTCACGAGCGTACTGAGTTGCAACATGGGTTACAGAAGGGAGGATGGTGTCAAACGGCATTGTGAGGTCGCGACCATACAAAAGGTAGAAGTGTGAATATTCTGTGGTGTCATGTCGAGACGAGTTATACGCAATTGTCACGTAGGTCAGCGTGGCTTCCCAGTCACGGTGATCGTTGGAGACGTACAGCGACAGCATCTCTGTGAGTGGCGTATTAGTTCTCCAAGGTGGAGGGAAGCAACTAATAAACGGAAAATGAGACATGCTCCCAATCATAGCAATTGCTACAAAGGAAACCCATACGGGTTCCTCAATAGAAAAGCCTCGTAGTTGAAGAAAAAAAAGTGAGTGTTTGGTTGAGACATTCCGTAAAACCGTTCGTTTGTGCGTGATAGGCGGTGGACAGCTTGTGCTCATTGGCACAAGAACGGAGGTCGTCGACAACTAGAGACAAGAACGAGCGGTCGCGTGTTTTGTGTTAGTGAGTGACAGTGCGCGAAGCCAGTGTCGTAGATAAAGGTAGTGGTACTGCGAAGACAACTTACCATCGAGAGCGAATGGCTGATGACAAAGAAGCGACGCGCGGGATATCCGAGGAGCCATCAAAACAAAATACTAAGAAGAAAGGAACCATTAAGGGCCGTACACGATGGCTGACGTTGAAGAAAATGAAGGAAGAATAGATGAGGGAGAGACCCTAGAGCCGGGTGGTGTTCGCACGCAAGTGAGCGCCGATGTAGTCAGTGTCAGCCGGGAGCGGGGGTAAACCGTCGGGCCGGGGGCCCGAGCTTCCAGACTTCTACCGGCCGAACCTGGACTGCATGGCTTCCGGAGCTAGGAGAAGGTCCCACCGCGTGAATAGAGTGAGCTGTCGTACCAGGGGCTCGAGTTTCTAGATTTCCACAGGCAGAACCTGGACTGCCTAACGTTCTGAGCTAGTTCAAGGTCCCACCGCGTGACAAGCTGGAGTTCGCTCAAGGAACGACCAGTGCCTTCTGTCGACGACGGCTCGGTGCTCTTCCCCTACGCGACCATGTATCAGAACTGTTGATGAGCCGCACCTCACTCTTAGTCTACTGTCCTTGTGTATTCGGACACACATAAGAACTATAGGATTAGAATAGCGCTGACTTTGATTAATGAGAACTGCGTTTGTTATAAGCAGTCTAGAGTGCACTTTATCCTTTTTTTTCTATACTTTTTTATGTGTTTTTTTCCTCTTCCTATATGTGAATATACATTCTTCTTTTACTTCCGAAATCAAATGATGTTCTCCTTCATTTGAATAGAAAACATGGATAGCGATATTATAAGTCGCTTTCCATAAGCGAACCGTGACACCGCGGTTTGTAATTAACTATCGAGGTGCACAGTCGTGGAGAAGCAAATCGACGATGTG
This sequence comes from Dermacentor albipictus, assembly GCF_038994185.2. NCBI lineage: Eukaryota > Metazoa > Arthropoda > Arachnida > Ixodida > Ixodidae > Dermacentor > Dermacentor albipictus. The sequence continues at coordinate 80,552,627 of NC_091827.1, read as the reverse complement.
TTGCGCAGCTAATCGGCAATGTCTTTGTGGTCCTGTTGCGTGTCCTGTAATCAGTAGTGACGGCGATCCGTTTATTCCTTCTTGTCGTCGTCGGAAAGGGCGGAGCAAGTCAAGGCCTACGCGAAAGAAAGGTTCAGATGGAACGTCGATTGTATGGAGTCGTCCGACTGGTGGAAGGGGAGGTTTCTTCCGGCACTGACACAATTTGCAAGTTGCGACATAACGACGATCGGAGCGGTAGAGACCCGGCCAGAAGAACTGGTGTCGTACGCGGTCATGCGTGCGCAAAACTCCAAGGTGTCCCGCCATCGGTGCATCGTGAAGTTGTTCGAGAGCGACGTATGGCAGATGACGACGAAGGCCAATGAGCAACTTAGGGCTGTCAGAGTTGATATTGCGGCGGTAGAGGATGCCGTCGTGCAGCGCGAACATGTGGCACGTGCCAACGGTGCTGCCAGAGTGCACTCCGGCGATGATGGTCTATAAGGATTCGTCGCGTTGTTGTTCAGCGCGCATGTCGTTCATGTCAGTAAAAGCCATCACGCAAGTCACCGGATCATGCGCAGCAGGATGAGAAGGATCAACGGCGTGACGAGAGAGGCAGCCAGCGTTCTTGCAGAGGCGTGTAGACTTGTAACTAATAAGAAATGAAAATTCCGGGAGCCGCAAACCCAGCGACCAAGCCGTCCTGTCAGGTCCCAGAGGGAAGACAGCCAGCAGAGTGCGTGGTGGTCTGTAACGACCGAAAACGTGCGGCCGTGCAAATATTGCCGGAGCTTGGCGACTACCCAAACAAAAGCCATTCACTTGCGCTCGGTGGTGGAGTAATTTCTCTCCGCCAGTGACAGCAGGCGGCTGGCGTAAGCTATCACGCACTCGGTACCATTCTGTAGTTGGACGAGAACAGCGCCGATGCCATGGCCGCTTGCGTCAGTGTAGATTTCAGTCGGTTCAGATAGATCAAAGGGGGCAAGCATGGGAGGGGTGTTCAGAAACCCGATGAGAGCGGCGAACGCGTGAGCGTGCTCCGGGCCCCATGAGAATGTCGTGTTCTGCTTTAGGAGATCTGTCAAAGACAGAGAAACGTCGGCGAAGTTTTTGACGGAATGGCGAAAGTAAGAACACAGGCTGGCGAAGCAGCATAGGTCTTACGCAGAACGTGGCGCAGGGAAACTGCGAAGGGCGCGAACTTTTTCCGGATCTGGTTGTACACCGGATGCGCCAAGGAGCTGTCCCAACACGGTAATCTGATGGCGCCTGCATTCATGAAGTTCCGTTGGAGGGCGGCTTTTCAGAAGACCGTAAGAATGGTAGCGAGTCGGGTAAGGTACGTGGCTGCCGAACGTGGCAGAAAAAACAATAACATCGTAAAGGTAAGAAAGAAAGGTGGTCCATTTTTAGCCGCGCAGAAGAGAGTCCATCATGCGTTCAAATGTCACAGTAGCATTGCATAGGCCAAAGGGCATAACTTTGAACTGATATAAACCATATTGTGGGATGAAGGCCGTCTTCTGGCGGGCCATTTCATCAACTAAAATCTGCCAGTAGCGGAATCGACAATCGATGGACGAGAAATATTTAGTTCCATGCAAGCAGACCAAAGCGTCATCGATGCGTGTTAGTAGGTAGACGTCTTTTAGCGTGATCTTGTTTAAGTGGCGCTAATCGACGCAAAAACGCCAGGTACCATCATTTTTTTTCACAAGGACGACAGGCAAAGTCCAAGGGCTGGCTGATGGTTCGATGGCCCCTTTGGGGACCATTTTGTCCATTTCTGATTGGATGACTCGACGTTGAGCATACGATATACGATAGGGACGCTGACGAAAAGGATTCCCATCTCCAGTGTTTATACGGTGGCGAACAACAGATGTTCGGCCTAAGAGACTGTCGCCGAAATCAAAGATGTCACTGTACGATTCGAGCAAGAAACGTATGTCGGTGGCCTGTGCAGTTGTCAGGTCAGGTGCAATTATTTTCGCGAAGTCATCCGGTAACGAATGAGAACTGTGAGCTCCAATCGGCACTAATAAACCACCCTCGGAATTAAGACTCTCAGTGTCAAATTCGGTACTACTAGAAACACTGGCTACGAGCATTCCGGCCGGTAGCACTCATGAAGAAGTGGTCTGGAACATGTGGTTACTACGGGACGATGGAGAATGCAAACGTAAAGAACAAAGAACATTGTTCACCAGTGTTCATATGGGTTTGCAATAAACTGGATACTTGTATTGCATTATATATTTGAATCATTCAAAGCCTAAAGGACTGTTTGAAAGCGTTTTGAAGAAATATAGGAGAATTCTCACTAGACAGCTCCCTGCCACTGATTGAATCATTCTCGTGCAAACACAATGCATTTTTGTCTGATTCATAAAGGAGTGAAAGAAATTGTTTTGCGGGGCTCTAAGTAGTGCACAGGGTCTGCCGTAGACACGACAGACACAATCATTCTGAAGTATGCTGTCAATGAAACGTAGTACTTCCCCGTTGTTAGCTAGGTTCTTGTAGCAATAAAACGACAAAATTTTCCAGGTAGTAGATGCCCTTAAATTTGTTCGGACGAGCCGTTTGATGTAAATCGCGTATTAATACTGCAGCACACTACCTAGAAGCGATGTAAAATTATCCTGTTGAGAGCCACATAGGTTGCAGAGGTCGTAACAAGTATGTCCAACGATACGGGAGGGAGAAAAGGAGAATGTGCAAGGAAGAGGAGCCTTAATGAAAAGGTTCATCTAATGACTATTTTTCATAAATGGATTTGACTAGGTTCCCCGTGCCTAAAAAATAAAAAAATGAAGAGTAAGTAAGGCTGAAGGAATAAAGCCAATGGCAAAAAACATCTTTTTTCACCGAAGTGCCACAAGAATACCCTGAATGTTTTGGTCTACGTGAATATGTAAGTGTTAAGCTATACTGATTTAGTTACGTCAAGATGTGCTTACCCATGGAGCTTAGCATATTCGACCACAGTAATATATGACTAAGGTGCAGTGCATTGAAATGCGTTTTGTAAGCTGCTCGGTCCATGCTGTAAAATATGGTCTAAAAGCGTACAAGCTGGGTATATCTAAGACAGCCTAATAAAAGCCAAGATGAAAACTCGTATAGCGGTTTTAGGCACCATACGGCTAAGGCGGTTCAGCCTTCTTGGATTGAACCAATGCCTGAAGGATTACACCAAGGAAGGGGAAGTGCAGGGTTTTAGAGGCAACCCTTAGTGGCTAATGTTGTAGCAGATTTCCATTTAGATTGAATTTTAAACACTAGGTAGAAAAGCAAATATCGTCACCATTTCGCAGTATATTGTATGTATTACAGTTTTGTGCAGTTAACAATGCCCAAACACCAAACGAATGGTATGAAGAAAAATGAGTTACCTTCTTGATGTCATTGTCTTCGTAGTCATCCTGGGAGAAACTAATCATCAGCGACTTCTGCACCATCACGAAAATGATAGTAAGAAGTGACGTAGTAAACCACATATTGCGGTACTTCTTAGTACACGCTTATTTGAGGGCGCGCTCGACTAAACTCTTTAGCACCTGTGCACTGATAGTGTGCACACATTCAACGAAGCTTTACTGCCATTTTGTTATTGTGAAGCGCATGCAGCAGGTGCGCACGCAATATTTCGCTGTCAGGCGAGGCTGTGCGTCGCTAGAGCAAAGCGTTGTTTCAAAATGTGTGGACGCAGCCTTTTCTAAGAGCTGTGCGAAAAAAAAATACAGAATACCTGACGCAGTCGGTAAAGCAACGCCTTTATCGTCTGTGACATGTCTATAATCTTTACACTTTTCAACGGGTGCACATTAGCCTTGCGCAACAGCTTTGAATATCTCCGTCCGTAATATGGGAGAGGAATAACCTCTCGGTTTGGTATTCAGTAGTCACTTTATTCAACCACAAAGTATTTTTGGAAGCTGCAGCTGCTTTGGTTTCTTGTGTCGCTGTAGGCGGAAGGAAATGCAGCTCTGTAAGGATTCGGTTTACCGGATGTAGTCACTTGAATCCCGTTGGTCGAGTTGGGAAAGAATAGTGCTGGTGCTCTCGCGTTTATAATGAGAGATTCGGCTTGGTATTGTTGCACAGAGAAATTCACCCGTGTCGCTTTAAAGTTCCATGCTTGATTTAATTGTTGGCATTAGAGCCTGGGTAGATATGTGGTTCTTTATGTCCAAGTTGTAATAAAGTCGTGCGGGGCAGTACTGCCTCCCTCGTATGCGGCTCAGTTAAGTTAAAGGCTCACTGGCAGGAAATGGGTCTTTCATCACCGTCAATGTTTTGACAATGGTCACTCAAGTTGCTCGGCACAAGTACCGCGGAGCATACTTATGGGACGAGTGAGGTCTCTTATCACCATTTGGATTCACATGAAGCAGAATGCGGCAGCTCTTACACTGTGTAATTTCAGGAAACCAACGTGTCATTTTTCTTTGGTCAAGTGAAATAAATTTTTGGTTGCGATGGCTTGTTTGAGAAGGAAAAATTCTGTGCATTGCGAACCGTGGCCTTATTTGCATGGTAGGCTTCTGCGCAACATTGCAAGGGAACGAAAAGAATGAATAAAGAGTAGACAACTTGCGCAGATCAGTATAATATTAGGTTGCCGCTTTGTTCTCATGACAAAGCTAGTTTAAGGCATTTCAAGTGCGCTCCACCTGTATTTCCCTAGATACGGTGAGGGGTAAAAAAGCGCAATTTACTTTGCTAGATTCATGCAGCTGAAAGAGGCCAAAGGTGGTGCTGTTGATGACTATTTTCTTCGAGATTCGAAATGTGACTAACCGCGTGCGATTGTCTGAATTGTCGAGTCACTGAATAAAAGTCTAAGTGCAGTATATAACAGTGCCGTATCGAATGTACCGAATACAGCAGGGGCACTCAACGCATCACGCTGTACAGGGGCGATGCTTGTCACAGCAAAAACTAATTAGTGGAGAGTGCTTCTTCAGGGTGTAGCTTAAAATAATTTCACTGTGGATTTCATAGCGGTGACTCGCAGTTGTTGCAATGCTACCCCACATAGACAGGTTGTGAAGAATGTGCGATATTGAGGGCCTTTTAGAAGGTGCAGGTTTCTTTCGAAGAAACAGCACCGATCGGGCGTTGATATCTTCGAGTCCGCAGACTAACGGTCTCGCGACACGATGTCAAGCGCTATCATCAGTTTAAGGAAGGAAGCCAAACTTTACTCTTGTTCGCTTTATTAGCAAAAGTTAGGCTCACTTTCTAGTTTCTTTAGCACAGTAGCACAGTTACGAAGACCACAATATGTTTGTATGCCAGGCGGTTTTGACGCAGGAAGTAGCAAACGTTGTAGTAAGGAAATGTGTGTGTGGGAAAATTTCGGTGGAGAAGAAATACAATGTACGGAAAATGGGGCAGTGGTGCCAGTCTCTGGTGTCACCAACCGATATACTAAAGCTCAAAACAGAAGGGGGGTGGCTAGATAACGCGCCTACCAGGCTATACGGAAAGACGTGGAGAGAGCTAGCGTGTGTTCTACGTGACCCAAACGACAGCAGAATCCACTGTCGGCGGAACCGGCTCAGTTTGCCGTCTATGTACCACCTCATTTAGCCATTTGCCATCTCCGCCATAGGCCCTGCTTACCGGGGTCTACCAACTTTTCCTGGCAAGAAGCAAATCAGGCAGATTCATCAAAGTTGATAAGAGTATTCACTTTGCCACATGCCTTGTCATAAGATAACCTTGTTTCAGAGGCAGCAACTAAATGCATCAACTCTGGATACGATCTTTGATTATCGCAAGACGCTGCCACAAACTATTATTGCCTAGATATCAATGTAACTCCACTGGCATTACGCGGCGCTTCAGTTCTTTATTTGCTTGTAATTTTATGTAAACGTATCAATGCCAAGAACATTTACCATGCTCGCATATCGAAGGCTTTGTTCTCAACGCTGCACTCAAATATTGGTAAAGGTGATTTAATTATAGGGCCTAAGTCTTCTCTGACAAGCTGGCTCATAAAGAACTGTTCCACGCTTTCTGAGCCGACAGAACTCCCTTCTGCAGTACGCGTGAGGTCCAGCTTCAACGGAGGAATTCTTCACTCGGAGGTCGAAATAATGTCTTCCTACAAAAGAAGGAGGTGATTGCACATTAGGGTTCAATTTTATTGTAATCAGCGTTAGTAACAGACAATGCCAATCAAACCACCTGGCAATAGCACCTACCGAAGCAAAAGTTTTTGCAAAGTTACTGCTACAACATAAGACCTTTGGTATTTTCATTACTGCGGTTCTTGTATGCAGTGATGAGTAATTGATAGTCATCGTTAGCATAGGCGATCGTAAGCTGAGTTTCATGGAGCACCGTTTGAGGTCACTAGAGAAAATGAAATCCCGTGATGGTGGCGATGCCACAAAGATCGAGACTTTTATTGAATAGTTTCAGAGTGGTTCTAAGCTATGCTTAACTAACACATTTCTGCCAAATTTTACCACAAAATTGCTTTCACTGTTACTGCAATAAGTTGTGTGACATGTTTTACAAAATCGTGCCCGAGACCTTGCTAGAAATTTCTTGACCAGCTATGCGCAGGCTCTATACACTGCGCAATGGCCCACAAAAATGAGCGTGGTTAGAATAAGCTGAAACGGCGTAGAAAAAAGCCCGCTTGTTTCTATCCTTCTGAACGCGGCAATACCTACGCCACGTCGCATCTCATGATAGCGAAAAAATTGGGTCAACTACGGCATGGTAAACCACCTGGTCTCAAAAGCGTGTCTCATGAGTGATGCCCTTGACGAGCTATTTAGGTGATGATGGCGCTTTTAATGATCGTACATTAAACTGCCGCGCATTGCTGGGTCGTTGTTTCTTCTCCCTAGATATATAGGGATATTGAGTTGTCACTCGGCACGAGGCGCGCCTAGTGCATTCGCAGGTTCTCTTAGGTCGTCGACAAGTCTTGAGCAAAAGAGGCATGTCTGATAAGATTGCGGGTGCGTCGCGAGTCTTCTTGCTTGTTCTCTAATGTACTGTTGTAAATTAAATGCAGCAGAACCCGAAAACGATGACAGCCTAACTTGGGCGAGAGCATTCGCAAAGCACACATGTTTTATTCAACTTCCATTACACCTATTTTAGCGAAGCACGAGGGCTGCATCAATTTGGCTTCGTCGCCTTAGGAACCAAGCGCACTGCGCGTTTTTCGAGTGCTTCTAACCAGCGCACCACAAGGCATTTAAATTAGGGGTGTGCGAATATTGAAATTTTCGAATACGAATCGAATACGAATAAGGCAAAAAACTGTCTTCGAATATCGAATCGAATGTCGAATATGTGTGTAGTATTAAACAGTTCAAAACGAGGTCACAATAGCTTTATTACCCTTTTAAGAATAATTTTGCATTATACAAGGCTGCTTCTCGTTAGAGAGGCACTCATTATAGGTAATGCACTCAGGTAATGTCAGGTAATGCTCTCAGTCAGGTAATGTCCTTGTTACAGGTTACTGTAAAGGAAAATTAACTGCTTAACATGTTCAGAAAGTAAGCGCCATCTATCCATTGTGACAACATTTCCACCGATACAAAAGCTTCTTTCCCTAGGAAGGTGGCAGGGATGGCCAAGTACTTCTGGGCGAGTACAGCTAAAAGCGGGTACTTGACGCGGCCAATGGACTGCCACCACTCACAAGGATCCTTGCCCCTTTCCAGAAGAGTCTTTTTCGCATAGGCTGTAACTTCCTTCTGAGGGCCAGGTGTCGAATGTGTCGTCTCCCTGTTGATCATTAGATCGTCAAAAGCATTCCATAAACTCATATTTTACAGATTTTACATATGTAAAGCATAATATATATATATATATATATATATATGTTCACTACTTATTCTATGGCGTATACTTATAGAACACGAAAGTACGTCAAATATCGTCATGAAAAATTCCTCGAATAAAGCTAGGTAAAACAGAAACCGATACTGATCATGTCTCACGGGCGTTATGTAGATAGACTGCAACAGAGCCTACAGATAATAAGCGGAGCATGCTAAGTTCTTTGTGAACAAACATGTTCTTAGGAGAATGCATAGCAAGCATATAATTCGTTAATTGCTCAATTATACACAGTTTGTCCGAATATTCGTCGTTTCTACCATTATTCGGCCGTCCTCGAATATTCTGAAGTTTACAAATATGCAATGTTCGAATCGAATACGCTTCGAATAAAGAAAATATTCGATTCGTATTCGAAATTTCGAATATTCGCACACCCCTAATTTAAATCGAATGGTAATGTTGTTCATTTTATATTCTGAAATAGTTGTTCGTTCAGTATAACATGAAAACATATTGCTCTTGTTGTCGGCAACAGCACTTCATCGGCAGCACACGTCTCGTGGAACAAATGTAAATATGGCGGCTCGTCTTTTTTTTTTTTCATGCTCTCAGCGCCACCGCAAATTGCATCACCGTAGAGCTATTGTGGCGAGTGGAAAGCTGGCAAACGTATCGAGGGAACCGTACTATTGCCGTGGCTCACCGCGACCATAAACTATAGAAAATGGAACAGAAGCGCATACATCAGCATATATCCGGCGTTGTGCCTTTGAGCTTTTGCTTCCTGGCTAAAAAAATTCGTTAGGGATTTTCCCTGTCACAAGACACGGACAAAAGGAAGGTAACAACGTCGACGTCAGTATCTGATGATGAAGTAAGCGATAGTGGGGGGAAACCGGGAATTTGGACGACCTGGGGTTCCTTAACGTGCACTTAAAACGCCGGTGTTTTCGCATTTTGCCTCCATGGAAAGGCGGCCGCTCTGGCCACGATTCGATCCCGCGGCGTCGTGCTTCGCAGCCCAACATCACAGCCACTAAGCACCCAGGGCCGGTGCTTTGTGGTACCCGAGTTCCGATTTAGAAAGGAGGCGAGCTTACGCGCCGTGTAACGAGATCTCGTTATATTAGACACAGTCAGAATCCATTTATCAGTGACACATGTGTAATGTTGCGAATTCAATAAAGCAAAACGACAATGTGAAGGAATGCTGTGATATCGCTGTTTGCTTGGTTGACTACGATGTACTTTGCTACTTATACGCGGTCTCTGCGCTGCTCCCTAGTTTCTTTTTTTGTCTGCTGTATGCTTTGCATAAAGAATAATTGCTAGTTAGAACTTATCTTATTTCTACCACATTTGATGCTGTCTAAGCTGTGCGCTTGTTGAATCTGCACGATTCAAGTGGTGTTCAGAAACATCGCTGAACTAAGCAGTAGTATTAACGGCCATTGAAGCTGACGGACGGTGCGCATGGTAAAATTTAAGGAAAAATAACGATAATAGTAATAATGATAATGATTGAGCATGCTCTCAGGAACGGAGGAAGCCTAAAAGTAGTGGTTAAGAAACTAGGAATAGGCAAAAATCAGATGTACGCGTTAAGAGACAAAGCCACCAATATCATTACTAATATTGATGAGATAGCTAAAGTGGCTGAGGAGTTTTATAGAGATTTATCCAGTAGCAGTGGCACCCACGACGATAATGGAAGAGTGAATAGTGTAGAGTAATTTTACATCCCACAAGTAACGCTGGAAGAAGTAAGGAAAGCCTTGGGAGCTAAGCAAAGGGGGAAGGCAGCTGGGGAGGATCACGTAACAGCAGATTCGTTGAAGGGTGGTGGGCAGATTGTTCTAACAAAACTGGCCACCCTGTATAGGCAATGCTTCATGACCTCAAGCGTACCGGAATCTTGGAAGAACGCTTACATAATCCTATTCCATAAGTAAGGGGATGCCAAGGACTTGAAAAATTATAGACCGATCCGCTTACTGTCCGTTGCCTACAAAGTATTTACTAAGGTAATCGCCAATAGAATCAGGAGCACCTTAGACTTCTGTCAAAAAGGACCAGGTAGGATTCCGTAAAGGCTACTCAAAAATAGACCATATTCACACTATAAATCAGGTGATAAAGAAATGTGGGGAATATAACCAACCCTTATATATAGCCTTCATTGATTACGAGAAAGCGTTTCATTCAGTCGAAACCTCAGCAGTCATGGAGGCATTACGGAATCAGGGTGTAGACGAGCCGTATGCAAAATACGGAAATTTATATATAGCGGCTCCACAACCACTGCAGTCCTCCATAAAGATAGCAACAAAATTCCAATAAAGAAAGCCGTCAGGCAGGGAGATACGATATCTCCAATGCTATTCACAGCGTGTTTACAGGAGATATTGTGAGACCTGGATTGAGAAGAATTGGGGATAAAAGGTATTAGACAATACCTTAGTAACTTGTGATTCGCTGATGATACTGCGTTGCTTAATAACTCAGCGGACCGATTGAAATGCATGCTCACTGACCTGGAGAGGCAAAGCAGAAGAGAGGGTCTAAAAATTAATCTACAGGAAACTAGCGTAATTTTTTAACACTCTTGGAAGAGAACAGCAGTTTACGATCGGTAGCGAGGCACTGGAAGTGGTAAGGGAATACATCTACTTAGGGCAAGTAGTGACCGCGGATCCGGATCATGAGACTGAAATAATCAGAAGCATAAGAATGGGCTGGAGTGCGTTTGGCAGGCATTCTCAGATCATGAACAGCAGGTTTCCACTATCCCTCAAGAGAAAAGTGTATAACAGCTGTGTATACACCAGTGTATACCAGGACTCACGTACGGGGCAGAAACGTGGAGGCTTACGAAAAGGGTCCAACTTAAATTAAGGACGACGCAACGAGCTATGAAAAGAAGAATGATGGGTGTAACGTTAAGGGATAAGAAAAGAGCAGATTAAGTAAGGCTACAAACGCGAGTTAATTACATCTTAGTTGAAATCAAGCAAAAGAAATGGGCTTGGGCAGGGCATGTAATGAGAAGGGAAGATAATTTATGGTCATTAAGGATTACGGACTGGATTCCAAGAGAAGGGAAGCGTAGCAGGGGGCGGAAGAAAGTTAGGTGGGCGGATGAGATTAAGAAGTTTGCAAGGACAGCATGGCCAGAATTAGTACACGACCGGGGTAGTTGGAGAAGTATGGGAGAGGCCGTTTTTCTGCAGTGGGCGTAACCAGGCTGATGATGATGATGATGAAAGATAACGGTATGAACTGTCAATGGTTGTAAGATGAGTGCAGGTGTTTATGGGTGCAGCTGTGGTTATGGCTACCTAATTTAACCACAACGCAAGAAATTTGAAGTTATTGCTATTGGTCTACAGTCTACAGCCGGATCAGTAATTTGACTACGGCGAAACAATAATTTCTAGCACCAGAGCAGGATGAATACATATTTGGGACACAAACAATTGTTGCGGCTTACTTAAAGCAATAACAGTTACAAAACTGAAACGTAAATCTGTAAGATAGAAGGGTTGTCATTACGATTCTAAGAAATATTGTAGGCTGAGTGCTCAGCATTGCTGTCAGAAACCATTGAACGAAAATATGTGAGATAAATGGAACCGCCATGTATGGCACATTAAAAATGCTGCTAAACGGCATTAAGGTGAAACACAGCGGCAGCCCAGAGTCGAGGTATACTGAACTATAAAGGTATCGATAAGAATATTGTACGTGGGGCACACGTAGTGTGATAAGCACAAAATTTAGGACTTAAGCACTGTAGCTGTGTTCCCTTTTCTACTTTCTATAATTTCAGATTGTTGTCATGTCTACGTAGAAACAGTCGTATGTTGGTGCTTGCATTTTTAACACTACGCCTCTGTAATAAGGAACCATGCGATTAGTCAATGCGATTAGTTTGAAATCGTTTTCTGCTTCTTGCCAACAAAGAATGTCTATATTTTGCAAGATTCTTCACGCGTAGGTTCGGAGAACCAAGGGGGTCCTTCAACGTGGTTGTGCGCGCATATTTAGCGAAATTGTTTTCAAGCCTCGCGAAATGCGCATTCAGTAATGTAAAAGAAACGAAGCATGAAACGTACTCATATCCAATGACGAGACCAAAATCAATGCGCAACTACTGTCTGGACTCATGTATACCATTTTTTCCACACAATTCGGTAGCATGCCTGAAACAATAGAGAAAAGAAAATAATAATTTTCAAGTAGCCATGGAACGCAAACTTTATATTCAATGTTTTGTTCGAATATATTGAGAGAGGACCACTTCACAACAGTGTTCTTCAATTGAAGCTACTGCTTAACATTTCTCACTGTACTCCTTAAGCAAAAGTCGATGATCATTTGCTTTATCCTGCTGCAAACCCGAAAACCAGTTAGCCAGAGCAAGGAAATTTTGCAAGGAAAACAATGAAGGTGGTTAGCGGAAAACGACGCCGACAGCATTGACGGTGTTTCAAGAATAAAAAGGAAGCAAAATCGGCAGTATGTTGCTCTCGCGTAACACGTGAATACGACCGCTTGCTGCACAGTTGGTAGGGCGCCTTCTCTCATCGTCTGGTTTCTGCTTTCAGAGTTCGGCTTCTTCGGCTCGTTTTCGACGCTTAGCTGCCGCTTCGCGCGCTCGTATAGCGGGGTCAGACTCGCGACATTTCACTTTGACTTTTCGATGCATACTCTCAGGAGGGGATTGAAACGCATGCTGTTCTGTGTGTTGTATTGCTGAATTCAATGAATGTATGCAGTGCTCGCTTCTCTTTCCTTAGCGCTTGTAGCCTCTACTTTACGGGGTGATGAGCCATCGCATTTCTAGTTTGCTTACGGGGGTATGGGCTATTGAGAAGGTCACGTGTTTTTTTGTTGTATTACTCGACTAGGCGCCGCGTTTCTTTACGTTGTATGCGTTGTATGTATACTTCACTTTGATGAATGCTTGTATCCTCTGCGTTACGAGAGGGATGATCCATTCCATTTTTAGCTAGTTTAGGGGGGTACGGGCAGTTGCTGGTGACGAATCCTTTTGTACCATTGGACTGGACGACGCGCTTTTTTCGAACCCATCATGGATATGAGCCACCTAAGGCTTTCGCCTGAAAAATAATAGTAATGCACCAACATTGTGGGAATCAAATATATTAAAAAAATAAAAAAATATACTGATCTAATGCATATGGGAGAACCTGCGATAAGCGAAGCATTTTGTGAGAGAGCGAGACAGAGAAAGAGAAGGAAGGTAAGGCAGACAGGTTAACCAAAGCAGAAATCCAGTTTCCTACCCTGCAGTGGGTGGTAGGCAGCGAGACGTAAAAGATAGGAAGCTACTAGAGGGAGAAAGAGAAACAGCGTACATGCACAACAATACCTTTTGTTCAAAGGAGAGGATAACGCTCCACACTTGCAAGTGCTATAGTCGCTCATCCAGGTGGGTTCTCCGTAAGAACTGCAAGAATGTATATCTAGCCCTGGGCTGCAAGGGCTCATGAAGTCTTTATTCCGAGATGATTTCTTCTGGCAATGGTGTGACGTCAATACGAGCTGGCACAGTCGCGATTGTTTGCCTTTGTGAACCGTGTCAAGGACCACTGCAGCAAACGTTTACAAAATAGGTCGACTTTCTTCGATTCAATGTAGCTCAACGCTCCTGGCTCAAGCCACGCACTGGTACTATTTCGTCGGCTTTACTCCTTTTTGTAGTTAAGAGAACTTCTCGCTTGACAAGTTGGCATTGATTCATTGCACCTAGTTTCGGGGTGCCAAAAAAGAACACACAGAACACAAGACAGGAGAACAGGACAGATTGCCACTCAGAACTACTGAGAATGCAGGGCGTAGTCCTGAGTGGCACTCTGTCTCGTTGTACTCTCTTGTGTGGCGTGTGTTGTTTTTTTCTTTTGTGCCTCAAGAATAGGGATAATGAATCCTTCCTAAGAATTAGGTTGCTTCTGTGGCTGACCTCTTCACCTCTCCTAGCCTACTAATACAAAATGGTGGTTATACATGCTTGTTGTTATGACACGATGTCGCAAATGGCTTGAAAGCAGAACAAATATTAAGGGAACGAATGCCACAAGCGTGCGTTTGCTAAATCTTGTGCTGCTGTCGTGCTTCTTGCAATATTATGTAGAATTTTTCACTTTTCGCTTGTAGGCTTTTTTTTTTAAACTTCTTGCTTCTTGTTCCGCTGGTTTATTTGGGCACCTTCTAGCGGTGTCATGTATACCTCCTGAGCGATTCGCAAAGAATATTCCTACTCAGCGGTACATGTCCGGTTGCTGATACCCTGTGACCTAAGTTGTCTATTGGGACACATACCCAGATCAATCAATCAATCAATCAATCAATCAATCAATCAATCAATCAATCAATCAATCAATCAATCAATCAATCAATCAATCAATCAATCAATCAATCAATCAATTTTATTTCCCTTGGAATAGGAGGAGTAGGGGACCAAAAGCTTGAGCAGCTTGACGAGCTCCCGATCCCTTTACAGTCGGCAAAACTGCAGAATAACGGTCAATCATACACAAAGCGTTCGAATAAATCAACGAATATTACATAACATCGAGCAACAAAAAAAATGTTTGTAACAAAGCGCAAAAACAATACAACCCAATTACATAGGCTTGAAATGGCATGAACATGAAAAAACAGCAATAGACAAGTAGAAGGAAACAAAAAATCGAAAGGATGTACTATTGTACTACATATGCCTATCTACATGTGTACTATTGTACAAATGTAGATGGACATATGCATTGGCCCAAGTTCTACACTCAGCAAGACAACAACAGCCACCACCACCAAAGAGCAACGGGGAATGCGTAAAGAAAGGTTTGCTATAAAATACGCGGGTCACCTGCTTAGCGGCAATTCATTTAGACGAAGCTTTCGTTGGCGTTTGTAAGGAATGCTGGTGGATATGATGATGATGATGGTATGGAGCAATCAAATGATTACGAAGTAATGGCGACGATAGAACGACCAAGAAGTTATGACGACGGGGATATTGCGAGATATGTGGATGGCGCAGCAGTGCGGTGGTATAATTGTGACTCTACGACGACGAGCTAATGTTGATGACAGCATGAGGGCAGCAAATTGATGACGACACAGTGACGACGTTGATGTGATGAGCACAGTGCAGAGCTTATCAGTCAGAACCATCGAAATATATCAATCAGTTTTTTTTTCCTTCTAGTACGACATACACTGATGTTTTGCCGCTTTTGCCACTGCCTGTAAGCCTCAGGCCTCGTCAAGCTGCTCAATGAGCAGCTTTCTGTCTGGGGTTCATTTTTCCTTTCCTTGAGGAAAATAAAACCGATTCTCATTCTGATTCTGATTCTGAAATAAATTTTGGCGTTTTAGCGGTCAAAACCACCATGGAATTGTAATGGGCGCCGTAGTGGAGGGAGGCGGATGAATCTCGAACAACCGGCGTTCTTTCAACGAGATTATAATCATCCGCCTATTCCTTAAGTATACTGCATGACGAAGGCCTCCCCCAACGATATCAAATTTTGATGCCTTCCTGATGAAAAGGTGTGCCTGAAAGTTCCCAGCGTTATCACAATACCCAGTTCTATGCAATCCTCGACTGCGCTCTCCTCTCCTAAGCCAATTTGAATTTATAATAGATTACCGGTTACCTAATCAACGCATTACTTTACATACCAGTTCAATTTTTTTTGTCATAATGCCAACTACAATATCGGCTGCCCTCATCTTTATTTTATCCGTACCGCTCCTCTCCTGTCTTTTGAAATTGCAAATGTAATTTAGTTTTAGTCAAAAATACGGGCTCTTGCGCTGTCAAGGCATGGTTGCTTTTTGTTTTCTTTCTCAGCGCGCCGCGGACAACACAGCTAGTGGGGCGCATGCTTCATAGCCTTTGGCCCGGGAGTGCAGCGAATCCAAAGTGGCGACACAGGTGGTAGGCTAGGCGAGGGGTCGTAATATCGCTTTACGCGGATAACATGCATTGCCTCGTACCCACGGTGACGCAGATCTGGCGAAGCTGTCAGTACGTCGTCGGAGTAGTTCACCGATGATGTGGTGTGTAGAATTTGTTATGAACCGTGGTATCATACGCGACGTTCAGGAGAGGCCAGAAACATGTGGTGGTGGTGGTGGTAACAACTTTATTAACAATCCGGCAAATTCGTGGCCTGGGCCTAGGCCGCCCCCGAGGAGGTCCGGAGATCCTGTCTCCTCGCCGCCTCACGGGCTTGCTGGATGGCCCATAGTTGATTTTCGAGGTTTGAGGTGCGCAACGCGACCGTCCATCGCGCCGCAGCTTCATCTGGGGAAACTGCATTTTCTTTGCATATAATTTCACATTGCAAGAGAATGTGTCTAAGAGATGCGTGAGCCCTGCTGCATAATTTGCAGTTATCATCTGAGTAGATGTCCGGATATATCCTTCTGAGATGGACGGGGTTGGGGAAGGTCTTTGTTTGTAGCTGACTCCAGTCTAGCACTTGGGCCCTGTCGAGGTTGGGGTTAGGGGGCGGATAAACCCGCCTTGGGTTTTGAAAAAATTTTGTGATATCACAGTATCTGGTCAATCTGTCCCTCTCTGTCCATGCCTCCGTTGGAATTCCAACCTCAAGAGAGGATCCTTCTTCGCGGGTGCGGGAACGTGAGACCTCGTGTTACGCGGTGGACCTCTTCGTTGAGGTGTGGTACGGGGATGTCGGGGGACGTGTGAGCCGGGAACCATATAATGTGTCGTTCCTCCGTCTCCTCGGACGTGACATAGTTCGCGTTGGCTTTGAGTATAGCCTCAACCTTCGGCGAAATTCTGCCTTGTGCATAGTTTCTGACCGCCGTCTGCGAGTCACTGAGTATGAATCTACAACTGGGGTTAACGATGGTTAGGGCTATCGCCACCTCTTCCACTACCGCGGGGTTTTTTACACGTATGCTACAGGAATTGACCAATTGTTTTTCGGTATTGAGAACGGCCACTGCAAAATCACGTCGATCCTCGTATTCTGCTGCGTCATCGTACAGCGCTTCCTTGTCCCTACCGAAGGCTTTGAGTAAAGCCTTGGCTCTACTCTCTCTTCGACCCTGATTGAATTCGGGGCTCATGTTCTTGGGTATATTAGCCACGTGCAGCTTTTCCCTGATCGCGCTTGGAAGGGATGTCTGGTCGCCGTGCTGCTTGTGATACCTTATAGCGAGTTTGTCCGGGATGCTCCTGCCCGTTCGTGTCTTCGCTAGTCTTTGTGGTGCGAGATTTGGTGTGCCTCAATTAACTCCTCAAGCGTGTTGTGGACGCCCAGCTGTAGCAGAAGTTCCGTGCTGGTGCTGTCTGGAAGGCCCAGTGCCATCTTGTGTGCTCTTCTAATGAGAATGTTCAGTTTTGCATATTCGGCAGTGTACCAGTTGTGGTAGGCGGCCACATAGGTAATGTGGTTAATAACGAAGGAGTGTATGAGTCTCACGACGTTGGCCTCCCTCATACCCTGACGTCTGTTGGTGATTCTTCTGATGAGCCTCATCGTGTTCGTGATCTTAGTCTCCAAATGCCTGACCGTTTCTCCGCTGTTGCCGTTCGATTCTATCATGAGTCCGAGCACCTTAATCTGCTTCACCCTGGGTATTTCTTGTCCGTCTTTGGTGCGTATGCAAATTTCTTCGTATGCAGCATGCTGGATGTAAGCCTTGGGGGGTCTTCCCCTAAGCGTCGGGTGGTAGAGGAGGAGCTCCGATTTTTCTGGCGAGCAGACGAGACTGGTTCCGACTAGGTACTCTTCCACTACCTCGACCGCGGTGTGTAATCGCTGTTCGATTTCTCCGTCGCTTCCCTCGGACACCCAGATCGTAACGTGATCCGCATATATTGTGTGATGCACTCCCTCGATGGCACTGCATACGGGGAGTACCGCGCAACGGCGTGGCGGTACTCTCCGAGCCTTATTGCCAAGATTGTGGTGCTTTAGCCACGCTAGAACACATGCATTGGTCTTGCGAAAGAATTGAAGACTCGGCGATCAAGGATGCGTCCAGGTGGGAGGCTGCACTTCGCAGCCCGGACCTCGATGAACAATTCTGGCTGTCCAGCAGGCTCACGATGTGCCCGTGAGGCTTGGCCTTCCGGTTCCGACGTGGGAGCGGCCCGCTTAGTGATTAAGTATCACTACTTGCCGGACCAAATAAAGTTTTACTTCCTTCCTTCCCTCGATGGCGTTGAGGCGCTCGGGTAGGCCGATCATAATGAGAATAAAGAGCATCGGTGAGACGACCGAGCCTTGCGGGGTGCCGATGCTGCCTATGTTCCTGTCTTCGGATGCGAGTTTGCCCAGCGTTAAGGAGACTTTCCTGATTGTGACGAAATCCTGAACATTGCTGTACGCTCGGTTTCCTAGACTGAGTGCGGCAATGCTGCGTAGTATGGCTGCGTGAGCTGCATCGTCGAAGGCTTTCTTGAGGTCTAATCCTAGAATGGCCCTGGTACCTCTTGTCTTGTTGTCGAGTATCTGGTGCTTGATTTGCAACATTGCATCCGGCGTGGAGAGATGAGCTCGAAACCTGAGCATGGTGTCTGTATACACTTCCACGTCGTCGAAGTGTGTGTTGATCCGGGTGAGGAAGGCGTGCTCCATCAACTTGCCGACGCACGACGTAAGGGATATTGGTCGAAGGTTGGCCAGATCTGGGGGTTTCCTTGGTTTGGGGATGAGCACCATTTTTGCTCTTTTCCACTGGTCGGGGATGCATCCTCGGGTCCAGCAATCGTTAATGTACTTGGTCAGTTCGGAGATGGTCTCGTTGTCCAAGTTACGAAGGGTCTTTTAAATTACGCCGTCCGGTCCCGGGGGCCGACTTGGTGGTGAGCTTCTGCAAAGCGGCCCGGATTTCCGCCTCGCCAAAGTCTCTGTCCAGAGAGAAATTGGGATTTCCCGTGTATTCTCCGTGTTGAATAGTTGGGCTGTGCGGGGCGTATCTGTCGCAGAGTTCGGAAAGGTTCTTCCTCGCCCTTGGTGTGTGTGTATTAGCTTGCGCATGGTTTCTCTATGTGTTGCTTTGGCCTTGGTCGGGTCTAGCAGGTGTCGGAGAAGGCGCCATGTGTGACTGGTGCCAATCCGTCCGTCCATCTCGTTGCAGATCTCATCCCATTGTTGTTTAGTAAGAGTTTTGCAGTGTTCTTCTATTTGTTTGTTGAGTTACGCTATGCGTTTCCTCAACTTCCTATTGTGTCTTTGTTTCTGCCACCTGGTTTGAAGCGATCGTTTGGCCTCCCATATGTTCACCAGGCGGCTGTCGATCTTCTCGACGGGAAGTTCTGGCGTCACGGTCTTTGTTACTTCATTGACGTCAGCCATCACTTTTTCGGCCCATTGTTGAATGCCAGTGATGGGCGCGTGCGTCATTCCGGCTCGATTCTTGTGGAACTGGTCCCAGTCCGTCCATTTGAAGGTTTTGTTGGGTTCGACCTTTAAATTCTCCAATAATTTCGTTTCGAGAATTCTGCGATCACTACCAAGGTCTTCGAATGTGTTATTCCAACTCACTCCTCTTGTGTTCTTCACTAATGTTAGATCGGGCGGGGTGTCTCTTGTCAGCCCTGTTCCCGATCTGGTGGGGGAGCTGGGGTCGGTGATGAGGGTCAGGCCTGTTTCCTGTATATCCTGCCAGAAAGCCTTGCCTTTGGCTCTCGTATAGGGATAGCCCCATGCTCCGTGCGGGGCGTTAAAATCACCCCCGATTGGTAGGGGATGGGAGACCACAATGTCGGTGGCCCTCCTAAAAAGGGTTAGAAAGCGCTGTCGTATGTGCGCTGGCTTGCTGTATAGATTGAGGATAAGCGTGCTGCATTGGCTCTTGCTTTTAGGTGTAATTTCTACGAATACTTGTTCAATCTGCGCTACCTTAATGTCGTGACGAATGACCACTAAGCCTTTCCTGACCAAAGTAGTTACCGCTTGGTTCTCCCCGGATGGGGGACGGACGGCTTCGTAACCGGGTAGTTTTGCTAATTCGTGTGTCTCTTGTAGCATTATTCTGAATGTAGCATTATAGCATTAGCCTCTGAATCCAGCCTAGTTATGGTTTCATTCATTATCTCTATGTCATCTTCATCTCTTTGTTCTAAGGCTGCATATTTGTTTACAAGTACGAGCCTGAATTTGTCTCGCTGCCCTCGCAGCCCTCGCTTACCTATGATCACTCTACTTTATCCTGCCTATCACTTCTACATCCCGCAGTACGCTGGGATCAGCAGAAAGTATGCAGTAAATGTAATTTCTTATTTCTCCATTTGGTCTTTTCCAGGTCAACGTTCCTTTGCTACGCTTCATGGAAAAGGTGATCATCATGCGAAGTTTATTCCTTTCTGCGAATTCTACCAGCATCTCTCCTCTAGCGTTGCTAAAATCGACGCCGTAGCAGCCAATTACTTGTTCTCCTGCCTGACTTTTCGCCAGTTTTGCATTGAAGTCGTGCATTACTACAATATAACGAGTTCGTATTTTTCTGATCGCGAATTCAACATCTTGATAAAACTGATCTACTTCCTCATCAACGTGACTGGATGTTGCAGCGTAGGCCTGTCCTACGTTTAAGCTCTACCCCCTATTAAGTTTGATTACGACTACAGCTACCCTCTCATCAATGCTGTAGAATTCGACAATGTTGCCCGCTATATTCTTACGGATTAGGAATCCTACTCCATATTGCTTCTTAACTGGCAGAGCTCTATAGCAGAGGACATGGCCGTTATTAAGCAATGCATAAGCCTCACCAGTTCTTCTAATTTCAAAAAGGCTGATGATATCCCAAACAATGTCTGATAGTTCCTCAAAGAGTCCTGCTAAGCTACCCTCACTCTATAGAGTTCGGCAATTAAAGGATGACAGGGTCAGTTTTTATTGGTGGCTTGTCCGGACCCAATGATTTTTAGCACCCTCCCTTGCGTTATAGGCCAGACCACCGCCTTCGGCAGGTGCTCTGCAGCTGCTAGAGACTAAGGGCCATAGGTTTATCGAATGAATTATTGGGAGGTAGTGGGCGAATACTGCACCAGGGCGACCAATTCCTGTTCTGGTGAGGCAGTGTCTATGTCGAAGCTTAGTGGGCCTTCCTTATTTGGTTGTACCTGGTTTAATATAGCCCCACTCGCTCTCGGCATCTTTTGAGGGTGTCAAGCGTCACTCCAAGCCTGCGCATGTAGTGTACTCGAGGAGGAGAAATTCGCGCTCACCACTGCCAGATTTAAAACGGAGGCACACCGAAGAGTTCACGGTCTCGGCTGCCTGTCTCATGCATCGCAAAAGTCTTTCCGAACGAGACGGACCTAGTACTGTTGCGCCGCGCAAGGCTGATACGTCGGATGTGATGAGGATGCATTGACAGAGACTTTCGCTCAAAGGTGATTCCTCAGTGGTGAGACGGGCCGCCAAACATTAATTCTAAGCAGCGCATGAAATAGGCGAGCCTGGAAGGCGCTTTGTTCTATGGCTGGAAAGCGCTTATACATCACCTCCTTAAAGCTGCAGCATAAGCTTCTGCCTGCGATCAGTTCGACACTGTTTTTACAGTTCGCGCAGGAAACCTATTGACGCCCCGTTAGCCGCCCAACGTACAACACAAGCCATTTAGCAGTTGCGGATACTTGCGCGTTATGTACAGGAGTACAAACGGAAACCGCTTGTAAACATAAACGTTATACGGTGTATATATATATATATATACATACCCACGTGAACTTTTGCTCCGGCACGAATCGGAAGACTCCACCAACGAGGTCTCTGTGACGCAGAGCTCATACCGTATGTCGCGTTTAAAATAATAATAACGTGTACGATGTGCTCACTTCTATTACAAAAAGGGGGCATCTCAGTAGGGACATATCGGCCGCGCGTTTCTGAGATTTCCGCAGCCCATTTCGTAAATCTGATGTTCCCAAAAACTCCTTGATGAATCCGCCATAGATTTGTTTTCCTGAACGGGATGGGTAACTCGATATAATTGATTTCTAAACGGTTCTGGTCTCGTAGTTCCGGAATCTTGCGTAGCCAGACGGCCGTGAACTCGGCTAGGCAAACCCTAAAGGCATACCGAAGGGCTTTCAGAGTTCCGAATGCACGCTTGTGATCTACAGGAGTGCAAACGGAAAGCCGCGAAAACGAATATAAGTACAAATCAAGAAATAACTGGATGCAATGCACGACTTTTTTAACTTGATGAAGATCTGTATGGAAACTTTACAACTTTTGCCGCTACGTTATTTTTTTTATTGTTTGCGTGCTGCTGCAAACCTTCTGACCACTTTTTCTCTTCCGTTAGTGATACAATTTTTTTCTGGGGGGGTGGGGGGCTGGGGCGCTCTCACTAGAAAGTTAGTGCGAGGCATGTCGGTAGAGTCAATTTAAGTTGATTTAGAATATCACAAATGCCCCAAAGCATGCTTTAATTATTCGCGGTATGCGGGTTTTGATGATCGCGGCAGGTGGCACGGCTTAGTATTTCTCAATGGTTCTAAGATCGTGGTTTCGGAGTCTCCCGCACGCAAGCGGCCATGAACGCGACTAGACACACAATATATTTTTGGCGGAATTCAAGAGCACTTAAAAGTTTCGAAACCGTTTTATGTCCCATGAGGCTGAAAAGCTGACGTTGTCCGCAGCGAGTGGTGCCGACAATCAATGTAATGTCATCAGTGTCCTGTATGACGTGAGTCGTAATACAGAAGACTGTAAACGCTACATCATTAATTAGTAGTAATTTTGGGCAACTAATTTTGAAATAAAGCAATTTAAGGTGAAATAAAGTAAATCAAGGTGAATTAAAGTTATAAAAGTGATATGACTTAAGATGGAGTAAATTTAGGGATAAAAGTTGATTAGGTTGGGTTAAGGTGGAACATTTTTGGTACAAATCAGAGAAAGGGGGATTAAAGTTGATACAATATAGCACAAGGTAGCTTAAGTAGGATTACAGTTGATTAGGGTGGATTGAGGCTGGTCAAAACTAGAGTAAGGCGGAATAAGGGGAGTTAAGGTTGAGCGGGAAAGATGTCACAATATATGAGGTCGTGTGTCATAGACGTACCCAATTCATTAGGGAAGCCATGCTTTCGTATTGAAATGAGGTAGGGACCATTTAAATGACCGTCGATTTTTCCCAGCAGCCCCAACGTCAGATCGGCAGTGTATTCTTACTATAATCAAAGACTGTTGCCGGGTCACTTTAATTAACAAGCTAACTCAACTTATACCAACTTAACTAACTATTTACCTTAACGCATTCACTAATAAATAACCAAAATATACTGAAATAATTAACTAATAACTATGGTATGTGGTTAGCTAAGTCAATACTTAAACTAACCAAGTAGACTAAACTAGTTACCTTGGCTAAGTAATAGGTAACTTAACCAAATAACGAACTAAAGGGCAGAACATTAACCTAGTAACCAAATACGGCTACAATTAACAAACTGAAATAGCTAGTTCAACAAAACTAACAAAACTAGCTAACAAAACTAACATAACTAATCAGATTAGGCAACAGAGATAACCAACTAGTTAGCTAAAGAAGCGCACTGAACTAATTATCTTACCAATAAGAAACTAAATTATAAATTAACTAATAACTAACTACCTCTAATGCGTGCAGGAACATAATTGCTAACTTACGTGCATACAGAATATTGCAAATAGAGGGAGTGGACCGAAACTTTTGGTACGAGGAATGGTACTTGGGGGGGGGGAGGATATGCCAGTTATAAGGGCTGATGTGTATAGTTTTAAGGCAAACCCACCACACCTTTAGTATTTTGCCAAAACCTTCTGTTGTATGCTCAGCAAACATGCTATTATAAATATGGGAGAGGCGCCTTTCCTGGTAAATTTTTACACGATTGAGCTGCCCAGCCATCATTCGTAGCAAACTAATCATCTACTTACACCAACGCCTCTGATACTACGTTCTATGCATTTTCGAGGGTGTTTCGTGACCAGAAAGAAAGTATCGAAAGACGCTGTTCGAAGAAACGGGCTTTTATGAGTATTTTAGAATATTAAAACAAAGTTGCCATACCTACACGGCCGATCCTGATCTCAGCCCTGTTAGTTAAATCAAATCGTCCCAGCATTTGAATATTTGGCCTGTGAACAAAAAAGTGAATGTTTGCAAAGAGAAACAAAAATAAAAATAAACGAATCTTACCTTTGTCCATGGTAGTCATATGATCGATTGAATGTCACAAATACTTCGCTGGCATGTCGCACAATATCCACCTTGCAGCTTTTGTCTGTATGTTCCGTAGTCTTGTAGGTCCATATTGGTTGCCCCCTTGACACAAACTGAAAGAGAAAAGTTGGGGCATATCAACATTGCATCGGAACTTTATGGCATGTAAACGTGGTTGACTACTTTTCAGGCACCAGAGCATTTGCGAAGTAACAAGATAAAGCAGAGGCCGAACTAAAGAATTATCTGCTGTTAGTACCACTAGAGTGCATTGGAGAAATATTGAAATTGTCCACCAGGGAGGCACAGAATGATATCTCTTAATCATTCGAATGTTCCTGGCATATTACAAAGGCCAAATAGCGTCCGATTACTTATTAAAAGCAACCTGGTGTCACCCATTGTCTGGGTCCACGGATATAGGCCAATTACCCGATCGCAAACCAGCGTATGAAAAACAGGAAGCGGATTGTAGCCACCGATTATATCGACAATTTGAGCTGGCGGATACACATCGTTTTTAGTGGCTGCGTTTATTCTTTTGTAACTGAGACATATAAATGACTCATCCTTGTTATTAATCAGTTTTACTGGTGCTGCCTGCGAATTGGATGGCACTTTGGCCATCACCTTAATGTAATTCGCCTGCAAAACGATAAGTCTCCTTTCTGTCAATGACGCGCAATAAGACTTCTCCGATGGTGCGGGTAGATCAAGTATCGATTATGTGATGAGCAGGGGAACGTCAGAGTAAAGCGAGCTGGTAACCTTGTGTGAAGTCGAATACAGAAATACGTGTGAGCACAGTTCTTGTGAGAGCTTGGCGCTCACTAGAGCACGGAGACTTGCTGATAATTTTGTTATTGCAATAACGATTATAGGGACACTCCAGGTGCATTCTTGCCATCGCCTTCGTCACGATGTTCTGTATAAACTCCAAGGCCGACAACACCGTCCCGTGAGCCGTATACTATACGTGCGAGGCAAGCACTCGAGGGGAGCCGATGAGCGCGGCTCGGTTTGACGCACTTGCGGGAAGAATGTATGGATGGATGCTATGAGGATCCCCTTGGAACGAGGTTGTAGGTTGCGCCACGAAGCTCTTGTTATAGCTGAACGTGTTACCTATGCTAAAGAAAAAAAATCCACGATGAATTTCTATAACCAAACTTTCTTAACCCC
The DNA here is from genome assembly GCF_038994185.2 of Dermacentor albipictus. Classification (NCBI taxonomy): domain Eukaryota; kingdom Metazoa; phylum Arthropoda; class Arachnida; order Ixodida; family Ixodidae; genus Dermacentor; species Dermacentor albipictus. The sequence continues at coordinate 80,527,388 of NC_091827.1, read as the reverse complement.
GATTGTGAACTCTGTTTTTGTACACCTCCGTTGCAGTGGCGTAGCCAGAAATTTCATTCGGGGGGGGGGGGGGAGGGGAGAGGGGGCTCACGTTGGAGCTCCGCATCCTCACAGAATTTGTCGACAGATCGAACACATGAATAATAACTGCATTGCCATCGCCAAAAATGCTGCAAACGAATTCTTGACGCTACGCAATGTCAAGACTAGGAAAATATGTATATCTTTATAAAAGAATTTATTCTTGTGTCCCAAAAATTGTGCTAGAAATAGCTGATATCAATGGTTCCATGCTTTTTTGTCTATTTAATAATAAAGAAAATATCACACGAACATTAGAACTGCATCAGTACAAACCCAGCAAAGCAGTTCATGACGCTGACATGATAAATGTAAGGGCCGTGAAATGAATAAGTTGAGGGCAAATATTTTAATGAAACTTTGTCATTCAAGAACCTTATTTACACTTTTGTACATATGCAACTGCCAGGGAAAATTCTCTGTGACGCTGTCCTTCATTCTACTGCATTGCACAGGAGCAGCTGTCAGCGGTCGTGTATTGTAATTGCACCGAAATCATAGTCGCAACAGAGATCACATAGAAAAAGCAGCAGTTCTGCAAAATATACGTTAGAAATTCGAAGTACAATGGCATACACAAATGCGAAGGTAAAGCTCGATAAAAACCAAAACGTGTCTCTGGAAACAAAGTTCACTGCATGTATCCACAAAACCTCGCAACAAGATATTTAAATATGCGTATAAGTATCCAATTAATCTACGTATCTAAGCAATAGTCACTGTATACAAGGTGCTCCAGCTAACTTTAGCCAGAGTTTAAAAATATGCCAATGCACTCCAAGACGACACGACCAAGTGCATGTTGCTCACTTTTGTACGTAGTGTGTCATGCCATTTTTTGTATTTTTGGTTAACTAGGTTTTTAGTCAAGATTAATTAACGAACTTCTGAAGTAAAGAAGCAAGAGAAAAATTCCATTTAGAAAATTGCAGGACGGTTCGCAAAAACATCCGAATAAACCGTTTCTGTCTTTGTATACATAAAAATAAGTATTAGTGTATTTCAGCTTACTGATGATGCCCGCAGAAATACAAAACATCAAGTGACATGCCCATTGCGCGTCGTGATTGCACTGCTCCCCTACGTTCCGCGCACAAGCAGCCATAAGCGCGCTGCCGCTTGAAAGGCGACAGGGCAACCACGTAGGCGTTGGCAGTGCCATTTACACCGGTGATGTGCTCCGCTCGCGAAAGTTCCTCATAGCGGTAAGCAGACCTAGCGGTTATTGCTTGTGCTGCTGGAAGCAATAGGTCTGTCATTTCGCGATAGCTGTGAGCAAATCGGACATCCATAAACTGTTTTCAGAAGGCTGCAAATGGTAGAATAGCAGTATCCTAAATGAGCAGACGCTGTCTTTTACTGAATTTACGTTTATTTTTCATGGACTTTCACAGCAAGCGCTCGAAGAGGTCAGCTTCTGCAGCGATACAAGACTGGGGTCTTCTGAGAACGCTTGCTGTCGCTGCCTTGAGCATCGTCGGTGAAATGCCGTGGCAGACTTCAGTTGACTTCAGTTGACTTTAGTGAAATGCCGTGAGAGAAGGCGGCGCGCTTCCTCCACGCTTTTCTCCGTTGCGCGCATAAGACTGACCCACCATCGCCGGCTCTCCCTCCCCCTCCCCTCTACGCTTTCACTCGCACATAAAGCATGCGGCGCGCGCTAACGATGCTATCGCACTTGGACTTCATACGGAACATGACAGCGGCGACAGGAATGCGCCTTGAGCGCGCTTCTATTTGCTATGGTAGTAATATGATAAGAGTATTCGGCAAGTGAAGAGTGCCGTGGCCCATTCCTTTTCGCAAAAGTAGTAACAAAATCGAACTTTAAGCATGCGATAGTTTACTGCCCCGCAACGATGTCTATTTGTGTGTCGGGGGGGCACCAAAATGAAGAAACGCAAAGGAAAACATTTTGGACACAATCGGAGACTTAGGGAGACTAAGGACACCTAAATTAGCTAAGGAAATCGAAGAAAACGTGAGGCACTTGCTTCACAAAGAACCACAGGCATGCTACTCTTTATACTGCACTGGCGAGATAAAATACTTTCCGTAGACGTCTGCTAGCCAGAAAGCGTCAAAAACTCTCTGAGGCCACGAGAAAAAGAGGCCAAGAGAAAAAGGAACGCGCACTTCAGTGCGCCGCGTGGTTGTCAGGGCAACACGTGAAAAACGCATGACCTCTGGCTGGCTCTGGCAGCACGCGGGTAGCGAGAACAAGAAAATTGAAGAGGCTCAATGTGTTCTCGCGAATAAAAATCGAAGTAGAAAAAGTAAATAAGTATGCAGTTATCGTTGCTGGCTTTAGTGCCTTGATATGGATGCTTTTGCGCGCAGTTGAAAAAATGTTGTTATTCTTTCCTTTGACATGACGGCAGAATTGAACCATCACGACGCTTCGTCTCATTGGACCTCGCTGCGTGCTCTGTCAACTTGTCTGATAGTGTGTTGACTTGGCTTGTTTCGTTGTATGGTACGATGTACGACTATAGAAAAGTCAATGCAGCTTTGGCGTCAAATGTTTATAAGAATGTTATAAGAATGTTTATAAGAAATGTTTATTAAACCCACAAATATCCTAAATTGAAAATGTAAAGCGCGAGTTTAGAAATGTCAATGCACCCTTCGCATCAAAACTTTATGTGATCCTTATGCCCATAAAGTATCGGAATTGAAATACATGCGCTCCGTACATTCCGCGGCCTCTGCGAGATGCCGCGACGAGCCCACTCGCCATCAAAGCGTCATCAAAACTTTGTGCTCGGGTGGGGTTATTTGCCTCATGTGACTCAAGGTGCATGGGCGCTGCCATGAAATTCAGCCTGAGTTCACAATATTCGCGCCGAGATGTCTTTCCTGGCGTAAAAAATACATTCTAGAGAAAATCCAGAATGATTTCCGGCGCCGAAGGTTGTTTTGGTCGGCGGTGCATCACAGCACGAAAAAATTCCGGAAGGGGGGGGGGCTGATGCCCCATAAGCCCCCCCCCCCCTCCCGCTGGCTACGCCCGTGCTCCGCTGTTTGTCGTTTCCATACTTTTCTTCCATTAATTTTGCAATCGCCTAATACTAGTCACTATTGCAGGAATGCATTTTCCCCCTGCTCTCGCTGAACCGAAGGGCTTCAAGGAGGCCTGAGGTGCCCAAACCGACCACTGAGCAGACATCTTCACATTCTAATAAAGGATTGCTCCATCTTTTCCCTAGCTTTACCGCAACAAGCATATGCTCCTTCTTATATCTCACTTTATAACAGCGCGTTCTAAGGCATCCCGATCTCACTTCTAATAGTAATGAGCTTCCCTTTGAGTTAGCATCAATTGTTTCTTTCCTGATGTTTTTTCGTCCTAAGAATTTACTCATGCCAGGTTTCTTTTCCATTGTCGCCACCCATGGGATTATCTCAGCCTCTCTGACTTTCCCCTTGACTTTGTTAGTTGCCATGTTACTCACCGTACAGACCGCATACTTGCTGGTAAGCTTTTTAGTTATTTTCCTATACTGTGAATCGATGTTTTCCTGTACAAATACCTGAACACTAACCCAGTCCGTTTAATTTATTCCACATTCCTGCAGTCGTTCTTCATAATTAATTTTACTGCGAGCTTCCCTCACTTCAAAACTTGTCCACCTCAGATCAACCTGCACAGCTGCATTTGTACTCTTCCCATGAGCGCAAAGCTCGAGGCTTCCCGCTGCCCTTTGCTTGGCATTGAGTCCTGATTGTACACCTGATTTCAAGCAAATAAACGCAGTTCCAAAGACAAGTTCTAGAACATATATAACTTTCCACGTACGCCAGAGCATCTCGTACCTATTGCATCCGCATAACGCTCTGTATTGCATTATCGTCGCGTTTCTCTGCCCATTTACTGTTACCGTTTTTTCCTTTGTTTCCATATACCTATTGCCTTCATTTATTCATGTACTAAGGTATTGTTACTGTAATATTCCTCTAGAGGAACGTCGATGAAGAAGAAGCTTTTTATCTAGCGCGCGCATTTGAGCGCATGATTCAGTACTTGCTCTCCTTGTAAATATATTGTAAATACGTTCCCCTGTTGTGTCTGACTCCAGGTAACATCGTTGTGGAAGTGCTGAGGGTCTGACACAAAAGCGAGCTCCAGGGCGATCGCAAAGTTACCACTCTCGGTATGTCTTGCGGCGGTGAAACTGCGTCAGCGGTGGCCGCCATGCCAGCCGCCACCCTTGCTCCACCCCGTGATCCTGAAAACTTTTCCGGCACTGAAGGCGACCATGTCGATGACTGGACCCCACTATGAGCACGTAAGCGCACATTACAGGTGGGACCAAACCTTGATGCTGGCGAACGTAATATTTCATCTAAACGGAACTGCGAAGGCCTGGTTTGATAAGAACGAAGATGAGCTCACAAGCTGGAGCGTATGTAAAGCGCAACTTCGCGAGTTGTTGGGTCAACTTACAGGATGCCAGCGTATGTATACAAAACTTGCCTGGCGAGTGCGGACGTCTACTAAACCACACCTGAGGCACAATAACGATGTGCTGGCCTTTTGCTGAGGAGTTGCCGCAAAAATGACAGAAACCGATCAGGTAGCGCACGTACTTCCGAAAGGAATAGCCAACGCGATTACTGCTGCATGCCTACGCTTGGAAGATGCTAAAAGCCGACGCATCGCTCGCAACTTCACCCACCTTCCAAACACGGCATCGACATCAACGTGTTAGGACGTTCGTGTAGCGACTCAGCCTTCAATGTCAGAGGCTATCACCCGAATCGTTCGACGTGAAAGTCGCACGCCCCCCCCCCCCATTTCATGCGAGGGAGGCCCAGTGATCCCCAACCACCATATCGCTTATATAATATGTTGTTCGTCAAGAAATGGCAAACGTGGGCTTTCAAATCATCTCTTCTGTGAACTGTGTTGATATTGACTCTTCGGCTACCTTCAATCATCTCCAACACCATTGTCCTAGTCCCAGTTATCGCGATCCGAATGCGTGGAAGACGCCTGACGACAGGCTCATTGGCTTCCGATGTGGACATGTCGGACAAACTTCATGGCATTGTGGAAGTCCTTGGCCGGCGCCTTATCGAACAAGCTTCTCCAGCTTCCGCTATCCACGCCGACGCCAGCACCAGGTACCAATCTCAGTTGAAGCAGAAATATTTAGGACCCCCACGTAGTACAGCCGCTCGTCCTCATTACGACGCCGACCTTCTCGTTCATCTTCCCCACAAGTTCTCCGTCTATATAAACCCGGCGTTTTCCTTCAGTAAACTGATGGCTGCATTTGGTGGAGGTGACACTGCTATTACGAGCTGCCATGAAATTACTCTGTTGGCGCTCCGCACCAATAAGACCCTGATCGACGTTGAAGTGGATAGCCTACGTGTTACAGCTTTGATCGAAACCGACGCCCATATTTCTGTTATGAGGTCTGACCTCCATCAGGAGATGAAGAAAATGGTGACCCTTGCCCCATCACGTTCTGTACGTGTAACTTACTGTGGTAGGTCTCCCGTAATACCAAGGAGAAAAGCGTGCTCTAGGCTGACACGACGCCACCTACACGGGAGCGTAGCTTTGTGTCTGAGCCTTTACTTGAAAAAGAAGTTCAGTTTGGCCTAGTTGGTGTTTACTGCATATCATACTGACCGGAAATAAAGGCGGGGACAGCGGAAGAGAACAGACGAGCAATACCGTCCGTGTCGTTTTTGTGTTCTCTTCCGCTGTCCCCATCTTTATTTGCGGTCAATATGACATGATTTATGTGAAAACCCCGCTCCAGACAAAAACCACTGCACCGGCTTCAAGTTTTCGGCAAGAAAACACAGACACAAGCGCGCACACAAAAAGGAAGAAAGCTCACCTTCGCGATATCCCAGGGACGGCGGTATGTTCTCGTGGGATTCCGTACCTGTGACTTCAGATCTGTGAAAATAATGGAAATGAGAACGGCTGCGAAAAGTTTTTCACACGTCATGCTCTAGATCTTCATGCCAGAAGTCCCGTTGTGCTGAAGACAAAGCTTCAGCTGTGACTTTTTCCCATACGATACTTCTGCTAATTTTGCGGGCGCGAGCTGAATTGCAAGCCGTTTTTTGAACAGTTCTCAGCTATTACTGTTGCGGTGCAACTTTCTTCAGTTGCATTTTATTTTATTTTCTGAATGACAGGTCTGAGCTAAGTATTGTACAAGAAGAAGAAAGGATGAGTGATGTGCTTTGGAAAAGCATGATCCACTAGCGTTGTTCTCCGCATATCGCACGCGGGTTCGTCCACGTTGGCAAGAACAATGAATTGACAAGCACTTTATTTTTATATGAACGAGATGCATTTGACTTCAAGAGAAAAAAAAATCTGGTTAGGGCGCTGTTTGAAGAAATTATTCTTCGTTCACTCTGAACCAGATGCATTTTACGATGTGAGACGTATAAATATAGGCTTCGCGATGACCGATGAGTCGGTTGTCCATGGTTCGCTAAATTCTTGGGATGAAATAAAGCAACCATAGAACTTCGCTAGAGTGAGAGGTGTTTTCATGGGACATCCTTTTCATGTTGTGCACATCTGCAGCACGGCTGATAGGTGTGGCCATGGTCACTCTGATTGAGCGATCCGAGATAGCGTTCCACAACTGAAGTATTGACTGAGAAACGCGCATAAATGTTATATCAGCAAGGAATGAGCATGCTAGCGAACACACGGAACCTTTAAAAGGAGGTTTATTCAGGCGAAACATGGAATAGCGCGGTTCGTATTGGAGTGTAAAATAATTATACTTCAAAAGCCGGTACTTTCGGTAGCCTCTGTGCAAACATATAAGTTCCAAGCACTGACAAAAGCAACCTTCCAATTGGTATGAGCGGTTGGAATGTTTCCAAACCACGTAATGAGCAAGACTTGCCATCGAGAACGCACTACTGCGAGTTGTACCACTAAGGAAAGAGAAGCTAATGGAGAGTGGAATACTGAATAGAATCGCCATATTCCCGGACTTTAAGGACGTGGTGTCTTAGCAGTGCCGAATAAGAAAACTCGGATGTTTTGATAGGAGAATTTACCTTACTCTTGACAATACCTGTACCGAAGGAAAAAATATACCAGGCTGCCGCCTCATTACTAACGTAAAAAATATTGCTTAACGTTCTTTTTTTTAGCCAAGATTATCAGCTTTACGAAGCTAGCAGTTTTAACTGGAGGGTACTTTCCAAAAGGCAGTTCATTTTGTCGGTCAAAGCGACGTTTTAGTTGTTGCATCTGAGATCTTGTTATCCGACTGTACACCAGTGGATGCCACGAGTTTGGCAGCTTTGGATGAAGGTACTGCAGGATCTTCGATGGCAGATATGAATTCATGGTGCTCGTCACTATCAAGTAGATGTGTCCAACTAAGTATCCTATTTTAATTTTCGCAGGCAATATCTCGTATTGAATACGAAACAAGACTCAACAACAAAGGAAACTCCTCACTGGGTCTTCATTTGACGAGGAGAAATTTTAGCAATGAACCTTCAAGGCTGAAAAATAAGAATCCCGTATGCGTATCACTTGTAGGCATGAGACACATGAAAACAATACAGCAGGTATATGTATGCGGTATGTCAACAGCAGGCAATGAAACACTAGAATTTACAGAACGCTTTGTATGGACCAAATTAAGGTAAAAATGAATAAACAAAGAGTCAATTAATGTAGAACCCGCTAGACAAGTAACAGAAAAAGGTAAGAAGAAAAAAAATTAGGCAAGGTGCATGGCTTATACAGAGTCGAGAAACGGTACTAAGACCTAAAGATTGCTGAAAAAATAGGCGCATAATTTCCAATTTGACAAGCGGTGTATTCAAATAAGGAGAACGAGCACCCTTGAAATTTCATATATTTTGATTTCTTATGAAGTGGACCGTTATCTGGATAAGTCTTGCCTAGTGACCTAAAATGTCTTTATTAGCGAAGAAAGCTGCATACTTCTGGAGCAAATGATTTCTGATTATCTAAGTTACTATTACAAAACTCAATCTTGCATTACTCCGATGGCTGCAAAACGCCCAAAATCGGGTTTGCCTTCTTCAGTGCCGTCTACCCTTTCACTGCATTACGCGTACGACGACATTTGACACCGACGATCACACAGAACGGGAATCCTTCTCCTTATCAGGTGACCTAACCATCGTGAGCGTCGCCATTGCCACCGCGGGAAGACACAGAGAACTAGAAGCCTGCCTCCACGGGGATCTGAACACATGTCAGTGAAGCAATCTGAATAGCGGGGTCAAGTGCACTAATTGTGGAGATGTAGCGCAATACATGTGCTGGGCACTTAGTGCATGGATTTCGGGCCCAGGCAAGCTCTTGGAGTAACCAACGTCTGCGAATGTATTTTGGAGGCCAGCACGAGAAATACTGTAGTGACCAAGACTGCAGTAGTTGTATAGCTCTGCCGGAGTGCTTGCGTGCAATTCTTCGTTGTTGTGCTCGTGTAAACACAATCGATGGCACAATTGACGGCGTTTGACAATGAAATACCACCAACTTGCCCGTGTTTCTCTGCTAGGACACAATTGCGGCTTATGTTACAATAAGCACGGTAAACCTGAGACATACGTCGCATACCGACAGTAGAGGATGTACGTGGACTAAAGTGATTGGTGGAAAACAAAGTCGCAAGTGTCAAAAATGTCAGTACGAGCAGCCACGTCGCAACGGCAACGACACACAGCAGCTCAAAAGATTCGCAGCTGAAATGCTCTCTAAATATCAGGACTACAAACGTACAGCAAAAATGTAATCGCTGAAATCCCAGAGCTGGCTATATATATATATATATATATATATATATATATATATATATATATATATATATATATATATATATATATATATATATATATTGCAGTGAGGAGGCATGGGCGGCGCTGCAGCCGCAGCGCCAGACGTCCGGGAGGAGCAAGCTCGAGATTGCCTGAGCTGCTCGCGATCTGCTCGCGATGCCTGATCGCCAAGCTGCGGTTCAAAAACCACGAAGCCGATCTCCGCACGTAAGCTTTCAAAACCAACATCGCAGATGTTTGCAGCAGTGAAGAGGAATGCCCGGCGCTGCAGCCACATCGCCTGTCGTCCGGGAGGTGCAAGCTTAAGTTTCCTGAGCTACTTATAAGAGCAGCTCAGGAAATCTCAGAAGTCTTAGGAACACCTTAGACAGAAGTCTAAGGAACACCTTAAACTTCTGTCAACCAAAAGACCAGGCAGGATTCCGTAAAGGCTATTCAACAATAGACCATATTCCCACTGTCAATCAGGTGATAGAGAAATGTGCGCAATATAACGAACCCTTATATATAGTTTTCAATGATTACGAGAACGCGTTTGACTCAGTCGAACCCTCAGCAGTCATGGAGGCATTACGAAATCAGTGTGTAGATGAGCCGTATGTAAAAATACTGAAAGCTATATATAGCGGCTGCACAGCCACCGTAGTCTTCCATAAAGAAAGCAACAAAATCCCAATAAAGAAAGGTGTCAGGCAGGGAGATACGACCTCTCCAATGCTATTACCAGCGTGTGTACAGGAGGTATTCCGAGACCTGGATTGGGAAGAATTGGGGATAAGAGTTAAGGGAGAATACCTTAGTAACTTGCGATTCGCAGATGTTATTGCCTTGCTTACTAAATAAGGGGACCAAATGCAATGCATGCTCACTGACCTTGACAGGCAAAGCAGAATGGTGGGTCTAAAAATTTATCTGCAGAAAATTAAATTAATGTTTAGCAGTCTCCGAAGAGAACTGCAGTTTACGATAGGTAGCGAGGCACTGGAAGTGGTAAGGGAATACGTCTACTTAGGGTAGGTAGGGACCGCGGATCCGGATCATGAGACTGAAATAATCAGAAGAATACGAATAGGCTGGGCATGCATTCTCAAATCATGAACAGCAGGTTGCCATTATTCCTCAAGAGAAAATTGTATAACAGCTGTGTCTTACCAGTACTCACTTACAGGGTAGAAACCAGGGGGCTTACGAAAAGCGTTCTACTTAAATTGAGGATGACGCAACGAGCTATGGAAAGAAGAATGATGGGTGTAACGTTAAAATATAAGAAAAGAGCAGATTAGGTGAGGGAACAAACGCGAGGTAATGACAGCTTAGCTGAAATCAAGAAAAAGAAATGAGAATGGGTAGGACATGTAATGAGGAGGGAAGATAACCGATGGTCATCAAGGGTTACCGACTGGATTCCAAGGAAAGGGAAGCGTGGCAGGGGCCGGCAGAAAGTTAGTTGGCGGATGAGATTAAGAAGTTCGCAGGGACGACATGGCCGCAATTATTACATGACCGGGGTAGTTGAAGAAGTATGGGAGAGGACTTTAATTGCCTGGAGTGGGCATAACCAAGCTGATGATATATATGTTTTGAACTCCAATGCATGTGCATGTCAAGTAACAGATTGTCAGCACGCTGATGAATGTAAAATTACTAGACCTAAATTGATCACCAATTGCACGTGACAGGCCCTAGGCAAACTACCTCATAATGGTGCAGTCCCAGAAGCATGTATCACGCACAGGTTCTATTCGGCATCTGCATAAGACGCCTTGACAATTGCCCGTGCTCTTTGACCCGCATATGTATATAGCATGCTGGTTTTGTCGAGTTTTGTACAGAAGCCGCACTCTGAACAAGACCGAAACAAATTGCAAGTTAGTGCTCTTTTAATGCATCCCTATGTTGCCTTACGCGCTTGTTGACAAAATTATCCAGCTGCCATGTATATTTCACGTCACGTGTCCTAGATATGTCAAACACAAAGACTATTGGGCAGCTCGTCAACCATGGAAAGTGATTAAACTGTGCAGGAACCTGGGGCGCTATAACGTAAAACTATTCCAAACTTTTCTATTCCAATTCTGCTATCAGCCCTCCGCGATTGGTCAAAAACTTTTTTCGACCACCCCCCACTTCACCTGTCTGTCACGCGACGTTACAAAAACCGCAATACCTCCCCATCTGATATGATGTGTGCACACTGATTATGCTTGATTTGACAGAAAAAAGAAAAACAGTTATTTCTGATTCGACCCCTTTTCGCCACTAGCCCTCGGCTATTGGTAAAAAGTTTTCGGGCTGCACCCACTTCACCTGCCTGTCACGCGACGTCACAAAACCGCACGAACTCACCGCGTCAAAGTGACGTGTACGCGATAAAGATGCATTAATATGCCGAACAAAACTGAATTTTTTTCGGAATAGCCGCAGGCTGCCCCGTTCCGAAAGGAACAAAAGATAGCTGCCGCCGATCGCTGAGACGCTGGCTACTCGCACCTGCCGGAGAGCATGGGTGTATTTGCGTATAATAAAACTTCTTGCGTGACCGTGTAACGTTTTCAAGCACTTTCGACACGTTTACTACCTCATTCTGCCAACTCTTCTTTGCTGAGGGTCAATTTTAGCGTCATTCTTAAGCTTCCGTTGCATGCCGCCGCGATTTTCGACCAGCCACCACAAGCTAAGTAAGGGAAAGCCGACCAATCGCAGATGCCGGCACCACCCTCTTCATCCGGTTACAGGTTTTCAGTGCACTGGCTCTGCCCTAGTGAATCCCTCTCCACTTGAGCGTTCTCCTCGCCTCTTGTCAGCCAATTAGATACAACAAGCCGCTCAGTGTAGGCAATGTTATTCATTTTTCAAGCAAACAAAAGGGACCTCCTATGAACGAGGAGAGCGTTTGATTGGTCTGTTCAGACAACCCTATGGGTGACCGCCCGGTGCTTGCGTCGGTGGTTACGCAAATTTGACGTCAGGAAATTGGAATAGAAACATATTGGAATAGTTTTACGTTATAGGGCCCCTGGTGGAGTGTCTTTTCCTAGAGTTCGTTGTTTCACCACGCCCACTCTTTTTAGCTTGTTGGGCGCATTAAACGCGACGTCGCCTTTGTACTTGTTGGCTATTTCTTTAGTCCCTGCTAATATTATTACACATATGGAAGACAGGCTACTTTTCTGCCTCTTTTTGTTAAGCTTCAGCTGGGAAATTGCCATATTACTTGCTGCTGGATTCGCTGTTGCAACTTCAGCAACAATATGCGAAAGAGTTTCCGAGAAGACCTAAGAATACGTTAAGAAGTGTGACAGAACAGGGACCCGACAGAAAAGGCAGCAGTGGCGCCTGTCATCCGTTTGTCCATTATTGTTCGCACAGACTCAAGAAGATAACAAGCGCGCAGTTACCATTCTGTTTAGCGCATACTGCGAGTAAAAAAGGGAACATGCAGCTTCACAACGAGAACTGACCAAAAAATAGCACACGTGGTTTGTGAACAGTTAACTGCATTGCAAGGCTCCCGAACTGCCAAAAAGTCGTTGTCTGCGACATTCCTATGACATATGGGTTTAACTTTATAGCACAGACTGGTCAATGCATCACTCATGTGAGGCGCTCGACAGAGTATTGCCACTCTCTTCGTCATGTGATTTATTTGTTCATGGCTGGGTTACCAGCAGCCATAAAGTAAACATGGGTGACAATACGCGCGTAAATATATGCAGATGTTATGCTTTTCACACTCTCGGTTGTTTTGAAAATCGACGCTAGTTTTCTCCAGGTACCCGCACTAGCCTTGCGTTTCGCTCGGAGGCAAACAGAGGGGTGTTCTGCGAATGTTGCACTTACATTTTAATAAACCCCGCTTAGGAAATATTTCATTTTTAGGATGGCCCGAGACGTTAACTGTGAGTGTGATGCTCACCTAATTTGTGCTTGTGGGCAGCATAGTATTTTTCGTTTTCATATCTCATTCTCCACTTTCACGGCCTGCCTAACTATGCATTTTCCCTTTTCTTAATTTTCAGGCTTCCTAAAAACCCGCAATTTTCTGCTTATGAGACGTCTACACCCAGATGGTTTTAAATACGCAATATTACATAGCGTGGATTCGCTAGGTCATGCGTATAATCGAAAGAGGCGAGAATTACCTGCTGGAGGTTTCTCCTTGTCCAGGTTACAAACGCGAAGTCTCACTAAATTAAATATGTGTCATTCACCTAAAGCTAACAAACACTGACACCAAGGACAACATAGGGTAAATTACTTGTACCTAATACATAAAATAAGGAAACGATAAATTAACGGAAATGAAAGTAATGAAGAAACGACTTGCCGCAGATCCGGAGCGATCCCACAACCTCCACATTACGCCTGCGATGCTCTACCAATTGAGCCACCGCTGCACCGTTTACCCTTCTATTTTCTTGATTATTTATGTTGATTAGTAGAACACTGGGCGAGTCAGCCAGTGCCACCAATCACAAGCATTAGCGGCGAATGTGGAACATCCTTTCTTCTGCAGGCGTCACAAGCACATGATCTTTTTCGGTGAAGCCAACCGGTCAATGAACCACACATGGCTACCTGAAGGCATCAATGGGGCCTGATGCGAGACCTTCGTTATGTAATGAACTAAAAGAAAGGGTGTTAACCGAAGGGACCGACTTTATTAGTCATATCATGAGAAGTCAATAAACATTGACACCAAGAACAATATAGGGGAAATTACTTGTGCCTAATAATTGATATAAAGAAACGATAAAATGCTTGTGGAAATTCACGCGGCTTTTCCGTCAATGATAGAGGACAGTTGGGTCAAGTGATGAAAAGCTCGTTTCCCTCCACAATTTTGATAATTGTGTGGCCCTCCGCGCACCACGGGTGGTGGAGCCCCTCTGATTGCACGCGCCGTATCACGTTAGTTAGGCCATGACATGGCCACTCCTCACCGCTCTCTTCGCGAGTCAAAGGCGGCGCGGGTGTTTTCCGCGGCGACGCGTCAACACAGCTGCAATTTTAGGTTGTAGACTCGCTGTTATGAGCTTAGTTTTTGTCTAATGCGACGTTGGTGGCGGTGGCTCACTCGGTGCGCTGCAGTGAGTGTGGCCGCACCAGGGTACGTGTAGAAAGCCGATGACCAGACGAACATTGGCAAGCAGCGTAGTCCTTTAAACCAGAGTGCCATAATACATTCGTTAAACTAAACTGCCATGGAGGTAGCAGGACCTTCAGAACCACAAGCGATGCGCTTAGCTCGAGATCCAGAGTAAAAACACTCACCGTGCGCCACAGCTAACACTTAAAAAACACATCAGACACTCGCAGCTGTAGTGTGAAACCCCATTGTGCACAAAGTTTAATGCTGAAGTAATCAGCTAATTAGAAATAAAAGTCGAGTAAACTTTAAACAACGATCAATATGCGTTTAAGAATTTATATGTGAATTTCATGGATAGGGAGCATAAGTGCATGTTAGTTTTTAATACCTATGTTTGTGCTAATGCCTAATGCGTTGACATTGTAGGTTATAACATCCAAGCTACTACATAACAGCCTGTAGACCACAGTATTATCCTGCGTAGATGCTGCATTGTTGCCATGCTTACAATGATGTTCATTGTGTGGAACAATAACCTAGGATGAATCAAAACTACTTTTATTCTGGGACCAAAGTGAATGATCGTCAGTTTTTGGCATTTCAACGTACTCGTACAGGCAACGGTTTCCACCATACTCACAATACCGTGAAAATGTTCGTCTACTAATGCAGCGAAAATCCCTCGACGGTTCCTTATTGCACGTGTAGGATATGTAAAATATAGGACACCTAGATATCACGCCTAGAAAGTGCAGGTAAGTATTGCTACGGGGATGTTGGAAGCTTAGACAGACTGTATTTACAATGTGTATACAAGCAAATTCAATGGGGTTAAGATGGCGGACTAGGAGCAACACGCCGCAGCCAGCCTCTCGCGATTTTCTTCATCTAGCTTCTTTTATCCCTCCGAAGAGTACCCCCGGTCGACAGCGATGCACTTATTCCCTCTAGTCGTCGTCGGAAAAGGGCCAAGCAGGTGAAGGCCTACGTGAAAGAAAGGTTCAGAGAGAACATCAATTGGATAGAGCGGTGCGATGAGCGGCAAGGGTGGTTTCTTCTGGCGCTGGCACAATTTGCAAGTTGCAACATAAAGACGCACAGAGCGGTAGAGACCCGACCAGAAGAACCGGCGCCGTACGCGGTCGTTTGTGCGCAAACTCCAACGTGTCCAGCCATCGGCGCGTCATAAAGTTGTTCGTGAACGATGGGTCGCAGATGACGAAAAACGACGAGGAGCCACTTAGGGCCGTCAGGGTTGATATTGCAGCAGTAGAGGCTGCCATCGTGCAGCACGAACATGCGGCACGTGCCGCCAGTGCGGCCAGATTGCACTCATGCGATTATGGAGGATGCGTCTCGTTGTTGTTCAGCGCGCATGTGGGTCATGTCAGTCAATGCCATCATGCAAGTCATCGGATCACGCGC